>NC_056731.1:1440925091-1441122591 GCF_019279795.1 Protopterus annectens
AACATTTTATTCTAACAATTTTCTAAGTTTATAACATGGATATTTGAAATTTGTCCCTATTTTTGGGACTGTATCACCCCATTATTGGCTTTGTCCAGGTTTTTTGTGCTAAGGTTGAGCGCTATGTTGAGAACTGAATTTGCTGAATATGTTTGGGGGCTGTATTCCCACATTATTAGCTTTGTTCAGGTGTTTTGTACCAAGTGGTTGACAGTTATGGTGAGAACTGAATTCACTAAATGGTAGCCATTTAAGTTTCAGTCCTTGTGTCTTTCACAAAACAGCTGATTTGGCATAGTGGTATGTTGCTCTAACTGTTTTGCACAGGGTCCTGGCTTTAAGACTTGGCAGTGAAATGTATGGTGGTAACACAGCATTTTGTTCTAGCAACTTGTCAACATTATACAAGCAATGTTTAAAATGTGTCCCTGGTATTTGGGCTTTTTACCCCACCCCCAAAATAAATGTTGACTTTTTACAGATTTCTTATGCTGCAAAGTTCAGAGATACAGCTGAGTGTCGAGTAGCTTTTTCAAAGAGCTGAGAGCTGCAGGGGAACAAAAGTTTAGTGCTGCTTATGCTGAATTAGCTTGCATTGTTAATAGCACAACAGGTAGTATACTTGCTTTTGATTCAGAAGCCTGTGGGTTCTACTCCCACAGTAAATAGATGTATTGCTGATACTGTATTGTGTTGTAAAAAGGGGGGGTGGATTCTGCAGTACTTTTTGGTGAAGATACTTATGAACCTGTTATCAGTTTGCCATCCTTTCGCTATTGTGATATTACTAGTTTATCCTTTTTTAATGCAACATAGGCAATTTATTCCTCAAGGACAACAGACACTTTATTTGTAGATGAAACAATGACATATAAAGTTGTTTGCTAGCAGCAACCTCTTCATTAGTAACAGATTACTTCAATGTGGAATTATTTAGATGGCTTTTACTTCTTCGGAGATTGTGCATATTTACTGATACTGGTGGACTGTAGAGGTTTGAGCAGACTTTTATGATGGAAATGTTCTGAATTGGGCGGTTTTGTCATTATTGGTGCATGCATTTTGTTTCATTGTTTACTGGAAAAATGTTCAAAACAATAAATTTAAAATGCCCTCTAACAACTGTACTGTATTGTACAAGGAATATAATTTAATGGAATCAGGAAGGTGTGTCAAAGAGCATGTGTATGTTTCGTGTTCAAGGGGTCTATGATTTGAAAACAGACCAAAGTTAATCTTTAGCTGCCACTGGCAAAATGCATTTTCTTTGAATGTGGGTTTCAACGCTATTTCAATGAATGTGAGCTTCAAGGCAGAAAAGTTTTAATGCTAAGTCTATTTTCATTGTGAGACTGCATTGCTTTGTTTAGCAGATATCTATTAGTGTTTGTGCTGTAAAATGCAAAATAAAACTTTCAAATGAAATCCAAATCATTGCAGAAGTAAAGCAGTATGCACATTACAATGTTTATGGTAAATGGGGCAAAATAACCAAGGAATGGGACATTGGAATGGCTGCAGGGAGGGCTCCATTTGACCATGATTTTGTGAGGGGGTAAAGGCCAGCAAACTCAGAGACAGCCCCGGCAGAACTATACCTCTCAACTGTCCAGATGTTTGCAGAATGAATAGATTTTTGCTTCTTATTTTTGGTTTGTTCCTCATAAAATTTGTGGTTTTCTGGCAAATCATTTAGGAATGAAATCACTAAATAATGACAGATATTGAGTTTCAGACATCATAACCTTCAGAAAACTGCATGCTAAAGCAAGACCTGTTATTCTATCAAGTGTCTTAAGTTTATACAAGAACAATTTTTAGTACCGTTTGTATGTTCCCCCAACATACTTGGCCTTGTCCAGATTTCCTGCATTAAGAGGTTGAGAGGTACATGCAAATAAATTGCTTTATAGAATTAGGCATATACAAACCTCTCAACTGTCCTCAATTTTGGCTCAAAATGTTGCTCTCCCTCTAATAATCCCTCCACAAAATGGCAATTTTGGAAGAAAACGTGGAGGGTTTACAATTATAAATAACTGTAATGATCAGAGTTATAGATTACTTTTATTTCAGAAATGCATGTAGATGCTCTTATTTTGTCAGCTGCTCAAGTTAACAGTACTAATATTAAAAAGGTGTCCCTTCTTTGACAGGTTCCCAGCTGTATTGTGTGGCAATTTTATATTTTTGCATCACATTGTTGGTCCATTTTTCATAAAATTGTGGTTTTCTGGCAAATTAGTGGCAAATCATTAAAGATTGAAGTTAGAAAATAATGGCAGACATTTGAGTTTCAGATTTCATACCCTCCAGAAAATTCATACTAATGCAAGACCTACTACTATTCAATTATCTTTCTAAGTTTATAAGAGCAATGTTTAAATTTTTTTCTTATTTTTGGGGCTGTGTCCTTCTTCTATGTATAGCTTTGTCCAGATTTCTTGCTCTGAGGTTGAGCGGTATGAGTGTCAGAGCCTTCACAGTCCGCCAGAGACATTTCAAATTGTGACATACTTGTTGCACCCCACTACCCATTGTAGTGGCTCTGGATGTGTCCAAGCAAGGCAAGGAGCAGTTATGCAGTGTAAGTGTGCAGAGTATTCCCCCATCCAAGGTAGACCACAAGTACGACCGTGGCTTTTCATCTCTCCTTGATTTTGCAGAATGTTCTGGTTTTCTGTCATATTTTTATACTACTGATTTATGCTTCTTATTATTCAGAAAATGCATGCTGCAACAGTGCCCTGTTGCTCTGTATTTAAGTAGCAATGCTTTGATGACCATCAGGTAAGCTTGTCAGAGATTGTAAGATGCAAGTAAGCTTTAATAGGCATACTGTTAAAGAATTACCAACACTGAAAGCCTTTTTGTTGTTGCCATGCAGAGAATATTTACATAACTAGATAACATATAAGCCTTTGGGTATTGAAATGCATATGACAGTATTTGTAATAAATGACAGGATTACAGTATTTTCAGAAGCTCATTACATTTGTTGGAGACTTGCAGTAATCTTTGCAGGCTTTACCCGTAAACTAAACAGAATGCCAATCTATCATGTGTGGTCCATAACTTGTGCAGTAATCCTTTAAGCAATTTATCTTGAGCTTGTTTCTTGTTTGCTGTTCATTTTTTACTTTGATCATGTCTTCCCCATGAAACAAGTAGATAGTTGTTGTCAGGCAGCAGGTCTTTTTTCGATAACTGGATAAGAAACATTTTTACAAGTGATCACAGAGATTGCTACTTTCAGCATGCTACTTGGTAATTTTATAAAGCTGAACATAAATTATAATTAGAACTGCTTTTGACTGGCATTCCAGTAATGTATTTAAAAAGTAATTTATTTTTTCGTGCCTCACAACCTTTGTGTTTCCATCTAGATATTAAGTAAGTTGTCATGTAGCCAATGCATTGAAATATTTTTTTCTTCTACACTTCGTCTTGATTGGACTCTCGTAATGACGGTTTGGCACCCAAGGCAGCGTATTTAATTAAAGTTCCAGTTGTTGTGGTTTTGAGCAGAGCTCCACCCCTTTCTAGTTGGCCACACCACTTCCCATTGGCCTCACCCATTCAGCTGTCTTCTGCAGCCCCCCTTTAATTTGAAGTCACCAGCCACCACTGGTGTGTGTGTGTGTGTGTGTGTGTGTGTGTGTGTGTGTGTGTGTGTGTGTGTGTGTGTGTGTGTGTGTGTGTGTGTGTGTGTGTGTGTGTGTGTGTGTGTGTGCATATACATAGTATTTATCCATATAATTACTGTTATTTTTACTGAATTTCACTTCATTGATCCACAAATGACAGAATAAATTTGACTGAAAATTCATTTAATGAAATGACATCTGACTGGAAAACTTTTATGCACCAAATGTACCCTGAAAACATATTTTTTGCAGGGAGAGCAAGCCCCATCACCACTCAGCTCCTTACGTCAGTACACTGACTTCACAGTCACACAACAATGGAGAAAATAAAAAAAAAAATCACACAGTGAATCACTGCTGATGCACAAACACATTTCATAGAAAGCTCCAATAAGAAGAACATACATTAAAATATTTTCTGCAAGGGGGGGTAGGGCCCCTGCACTCCCACAGATCTTACTTAAATATACTAACGCCATGGTCAAACGAGAGTTGAAAAAAGAGGAAAATGCACACATAGTGAATTATTGCTTCTTGACTGCACAATTTTCAGTCAATTAAGATTCAGTCAAATGAGTTTTCAGTTAAATATGATTCCAGTTAAATTTGTTCAGTGAATTAGAATTCAGCAAAATGTGATTCAGTCAATACAACTGCTGACATATATAAATATATATAGGCATACACAGATGCCCATATATCTCTATCTATATCTATATCTATATCTATATCTATATCTATATCTATATCTATATCTATATCTATATCTATATCTATATCTATATCTATATCTATATTTATATCTATATATATATCGATCTTTCTATCTATCTATCTATCTATCTATCTATCTATCTATCTATCTATCTATCTGTCTGTCTATCTATGTTTGTGAGGCATGGGAATGTACTGAGGTTGGCTCCTCTGCTAAAAATATTTACAGTTGGAAGTCTTGCCCTTTAAATATTTTTCAGCAGTTTAGTTTCTCTGCATCTTGGCATTCAAAGTTACATAGGAGATCATTTATTTTTACCCCTGAACAGAACAGATCTGATATACACTTAATTTGAAATATGAATGATCAGCTTTCCTGCATAAAACAGATTTTGAGTTGATTAGTAATACAAATGATCAGTTTTCTTTGTTCATTTTATACAGCTAACTTTTCCACCATGCATCTACTGAAATCCTGTTTTCTTCTGATCCTTAACACCACTAGACTCAAAGGGTCATAGGCTAGCTGCTCTTCTCGGCAATTTTAATCCTATCCAATTTTTCTTTTGGTGCTTGAATTAACCTATCCCATTTGATGTTAGACCGGCCTTACCCATCCCATGGTTGAACATCATATATGACCACTAATGAAAATAACTGGGATCATGCCACAGATAATTTGAGGTGATCCATACATGGGATAAAACATTTAGGAGCTGCCTCTGTTATTAGTATTACAGAGGACAGTGCTGGAGTAAATGTTCTGTTTCCTATCCATAGATCCAAAATGAGCTTGAACATGGACAGGAATGAGCTTTGTTTTTTGTAGATGGAGAGTCTGTTCTAAAGCAGTATTATCATCTGCAAGAAGTACTTGTCCCACCAAACTATTCTTCTGAGATCTTTAGACCAGGTATTTCTGATGCCATTTGACTTACTGATGTGCAGTAAATCCATCAGCATTGGGCTGGAGGGTGCCTCGGATGATAGACACAGGTTATATTTTAGCAGTCTGTAGGATACGGAGTATAATGACAGGGCACTGAGTAAGTCCATATAGTACATGTTGTTTAGGCCTTATATCCTTTTAGTAAGGTATCTCTGTGAGCATTCCAGTTCTTGCACGTATCTAGACAGATACATGCCAAAGGGAGCATTAAAGTCAATGACTGACTTAATGAAGGCTGAGTAAAAGGGGACTATGACATCCCTAGATCTAGACACAATCCCTTTGTTTATAAACTGTAGAATATAGAAGAACTTTCTTCCAACAAATGGACACATGTTGGTCAAAAGTTAGGTCACTGTCCACATAAGTTCCCAAATCCTGAACAACCGAGTCAACTCTTAGGAGTGATTTGCAAATGAGGTAGTTCCCCAGGATAGATGCCTTAGTTTCAGTTCATGACTTTGGCACCAGTTATTTATTTTGAGAAAACCTTCCTGCAATCTGGCTAAGAATCATAACTTATCAGCAATGTTATGTGGAAGAATTTATGCTGCATGGTGTTATGTAGCTTTCTGTGCATTCATTTTTGTAGTTTTATTCAGATCAATATATGCTGGTCAGTGTGACCTCCTCTGCAGTTATCAATTAGCAATTTAGTCTTAAAATGGCAACATATCTGATAAGGATTTACAAGAAAGCGATCAAGTATAATATTCTCTTTCGCTTTTTTGGGACTTGCAACTGAGAATCTGGATGCACAGATGTAAATTCTATAAGGCAGCAAATGTACAACATATAGGTGGTTTCAAAAGGGCTTTGCTTCTTTCATGCCATACCTTTAATCAATCTTTATTACATTTTCTTTAATACATAATGTTTTCAAGTTTGAAGGTAAGGATTTTACTCTTCTTAGATGAATCACAGTGGTGACTGCATTTACTTCTGCATATGCCAATTTATTTATGGATAGTTTTGAGAGAATTTTCATATGGACCTCAGAATATGTTTTGGAAATTATATAAATGAACATGTAAGTCACACAGATGATTTAGTAATGTCATGCAGATGTAATACACAGGCAGCTGGAGAAGTTGTAATTTTCTCAAAAGATAATGATTGGGTGATCTGTTTGGATATTACAATGAAATGAAAAATTGGGGAGAATATTGTAATAAGTCAATTTCTCCATGCATGCAGTGCACTTCTGTTACACTTGGTGCTTTCATTGCCAATACAATAATATACAAGAGCTAAACGAAACAGTACTGCTGAAGAAAATTATGATAAATAGCTGAAGAGATAACTGGCAGGTTCATGTAGAGATGCTATCATTAAAAGATTTATAAGAATTTAAAAAAGCTGGATTTAGATAAGAGTGGGAATGGTGGGAGAGGATACTGGAAAATGCGTTTTAGAGAGGAATATGGTCTATCAGGAATGGGTTATATGCATTGTCTTACAAAGTCAACTACTTTTAATGGAAACATTTGCTAATGCTATTAGGAGAAATGTGTGTG
Source organism: Protopterus annectens (assembly GCF_019279795.1). Lineage (NCBI taxonomy): Eukaryota > Metazoa > Chordata > Ceratodontiformes > Protopteridae > Protopterus > Protopterus annectens. The sequence goes on from NC_056731.1 coordinate 1,440,931,919, forward strand.
ATTAAATAGGAAGGTACAAAATATTTTACGTATTTAATTATTTTTCTACAGAATACCTTTAAATTTAGGGGAATTGTTATCTTTTAGGCTTCCAGGAAAAACAGGTAACTATCCTTCCTGTGGTTATTTATCAGTGTGGAAAATATAATACCTGCAGATTTGTAATGAGATGATTATAAAGTCAATTCATTTAAACATTCCATATTTAAGAGAGAATTACAATTATCAGTAAAGTATGGAATAAAATGTAGTTGCTATGTACCAAAATGGCATTTAGGACAAATGTAAGCATAAAGTAAAGGATCAAGAAAGTGAAAGGAATGACTTGAAGGGTGATTGAGCTAACCTAGTGGCAGTGCATGCATTGGAATATCAAAGAGTAAGTTTTGAAGGATTTGTATATGCAGTTCTGATCAGACACTATCTGTCAAGAAAAGGAGATACAATTATTAGCTTTATATAAAGGCAAAGTTAGGTTAATCTTAAAATGTAATATGAAGAGATCTTAGTAATGAAATATCCTAGGAATATTTGCTTAATCTAAAGGCATGCATTGATACTGTATGGAAATAGTTGTAAAATATACAACATTTGGAAAAATAAAAATATAGCATTTAACTATCCTTGTATCTCACTTAAAAGATGTTTGATATATTAATTTATAAGCATAATATAATGGTTAGTACAGTTTTACAATACAGTATGAAGACGAGCTATGTGAATGGCTATTGGTGGTGATGTTTCTTTAAGACAGAATTATCTGGTAATTGATAGAGAATGTAGACAGTATGAAATGGTTTATGCTTTGAAGTCAATTTTTTTTAACTTCTCCTAGAAGGCTGATTTATTGAAGTAGTAGAGACAAATAAAATTAATTAATGTTCCAGCAGAGAAGTCTGTGTGTTTGAAGTGGTACCTTATTTTTACCTGTTTGTACAATAGATTTGCTACACAGGTAATTAATAATATGAATGGACAGTTTTTCTCATTCATTTTATAATGTTAGTTAAATCTGTCACATCTAATGATATTCCATTATTTCTGACTCTTAATACCATTAGAACTTTAGCTTATCAGCAATGTTACCTGGTAGTATTTATATCTCTTGCAACAAAAGTGCTTTCTGTACGTTAACTTTTACAGTTTTGAAAAGATCAACTTATGGTAAACAAATGTGACCTCCTACATAATTACTATTTAGAAATTTCGTCTTAAAGCAGCCATAACATTTGATTCTGATTTACAGTAAAACAACCAAGTCTAATATACATGTGGACCAAATGTGGTTTGCATTATGTTTTAGGCTGTTATCTATAAAACCTTGTTTATCACCCATTTCACGTGTAAACTCACATGCTTGTGCATCGGATGTTTGAGCTAATTACCTTAGCAGTTAATGTTTAACTTGGAAGTCACCGGTCCCTTAGTATTCTTTATCCATGGATCTGTCTGAGGTGGCAGATAATCTTCTGTCCTGTCCTCCAAAACATTTGTAGATATTCTTATAGAATGCAGATCCTCCTTAATTAATGTTAGGCAAATGTATGTCATATAAGGAAGAGATGTTAGTGCCATCACTGGATACTTTTTCAAAGAAAAGTGTTTAGACTGTGCTTTCACTTGGCATACAAAGAGTCCCCAAGAGTGCACTGTCTATAAAGTCTGGCCTCTTGCTCTATCATGCCACCTACTAAATAATGTTGTCCAGGCCATACTTATATAAACCTACTTCAAAAACAAGGTCAAACTGATAAAGTATACCAGAGATGCCCTACAGCTACCTGTTACCTCCCAATCCAAAGCCTTCCCTTAAAGATACTCAAAGTCCTCTTGAAATCTGTAGTACCTGTCTAGCTTTTTAGGAACTTGCAACTGAAAATCTGAGTTCAAATATATAGGTTCAAGGAAATCTCATAGCTGAGAAACATGGGTTGTACAGTAAAGAGCTTTGTTTCTTTTATGTCCACCAAGTTTACATACTTCTTCTGTTTCTTCTTCTTCTTCTTCATAAGTCCCCCACTTAAATTGCTCTAATGTCCCCATGGGTGACAAAATCTGAAAGAAATAGATCAATCCCTCCTGCTTGTGGTCTGACTCTAATAAGTCCAATGTTAGTGAGTGTTTTCTTCATTTTAGTGGAGAGAGTTCTGCTGAAATGGAGAACTGCATAAAATGATTGGGGTCATCCATTAGGAGACTGCAACACACTCTTCTGTGATCTGCCTGCATTTGAATTGTAACAGATGATGCTGATAATGGCACTGAGACTTCAGCCTCAAGATTTAGACCTACTCTTTCAGTGGGAGGTATCATACTAATCAACATAGCTCATAACAGCTTTTGAAAAAGTTTTTCTTGGCTGATGTTTACGCATACTAGTTTAATGCTTTTCCAAGGATGTCAGAGCTCTCAGAAAATTAGAAAATCTGATTACCATAATTTAAATTTGCAGTCCAAATCAGTAATAGTAGAGACAAACAGAATAACCATAATAATGTCAACAAGTCAATCAAAATTACTTCCAAAATGGGATACTTCTCATTTGTCTGAAAACTCCCCGGGAAGGAACTCAAAGGGCAGTGGTCTACTATCTAGCTGATTCTTCAACTAAAACAAAAAAAAAAAACAACTAAAATGTAATACAACTGCCTCAATATACATCATATGCTTGTCTAACATTGATCAAGGAAGAGTTATATTCTAAGGGGAATTTGCAAAAGTTCTAGGAACTGAATCAAAAGTTCAGATATCTTCCTTTAGTAAATCCAAAATACTAGCAACACTTCTGCAGTGCTTATTCCTCTGTTGGTCATCTTAAATTATGTCTGTTTTAGCACCTTAGACAATACATTTACCTTCACCTGCACCCCCCACCATCCACTAAGAAATAAAAAAGAAAGAAAATTATAAGTTTTGACTTATCAAAACAACTAATTATTTTATTACAAGTGCAGTCCATAACCGAGCATCACATTTATTTTTTTTTACTAAAACCCATATTGTAGGTTAAATAACATATGACAGTGTTCGCAGTCCCAAAGGAATAATGTGTTTCTTGAGCAAATGATTATTGGTTATTTTATAGTTTATTTACACATAAATAAGGTAAGCATGCATGTTGTGTATTCACCAGATGTATTTATAATATACCTGCATTATCTCATATACATGAACATCCTTCATCCCATTCCTACATTTTGACATTTGTTATGCTGTCTTGTTAAACACACCCACTGAATGTCACTCACAGATTCTGATGTTTCTTCTTATATAAAACAGCAAATACTTTGTATCCTACTGAAATTTTGTTTTAAAGTTAAAAGCACTAAAATGGAATCGAAGGGATTAGAAATAAGTGCCAAATGTGAAAAATATTCAGTGTTCAAAGCTTAATATATTTCTTATCCATACAGTATTGGCATGGCACCAAGCAGTCTTCAAGCTTCACCAAGAGCAACCCTGGCAAGGGGATTGTTCCATAATGAAAACTTGTATGGCACATGTGACACCATCAAATCTATTATAATGTATAATACAATAAACTCTAGATTTTTCTGTACTCCTGCCATTGATTACTCTAAACTTGCCACAGGTATTGATGTCAGTGTGCTTTTGGTTATAACTGGTGCCCCACCCAGAACTAGTTATTCCTTTGCATGCATTGTTTACCAAAAGCGGCATCAGCCCTGCAAAACATCTGAACTGCAAACTTCCTGAAAAAAAACTTGGATGGATCCAAGAAGCCCTAACTTGAACAAAATAGAAGTATCATGATCATTCTCTAAAGCCGAATGCCAAAAATGTGAAATTGTACAGTCTGGAAAACAGAAACTCCCATGCATACCAGCCTCATAATTGACATTCTCTTTAAATACATATGTCATTTACTGATCTAGGTATCTTTGTAGGTAATGAACTCTAATTTGGCCACCATATATGCATTGCCATTAATACAGTCTTTCAACTCACCTATCCCTTCTACTGGTCCCAAATTAGAACCATACTATAATATAATAGCCTTTGATATGTACCTCACCAACCACCTAACCTAACAAAATATCTATATCTTATCTCTCTCTCTCTCTCTCTCTCTCTCTCTCTCTCTCTCTCTCTATAAATATATATATATATATATATATATATAAATATATATATACATATATATATATATATATATATATATATATATATATATATATATATATATATATCTATATAGGTATAGGTTCATAGGTTCATAAGTAGGTACTACGCTATTTGCCCGAGGGCATTTATAAGCCTAGCCAGAGTGTGTCAGCTTTTGCAGCCCCATTGATTAATTAACTGAGCCTCTGTCAAGCAAAGCCAATGAAGTGATCCCAGGGGTGTATTTTCTGTTACCCATCCACTCGTCAAGGCTTCTCTGAGGAGCTCTGCCTAATGTAGTTAGGAATTTTGTTCCAAAGCATGGGGAGTCCCTGTGACAGGAATCTAGCCCTCCAGCATGTTCTATTTATTGTTGTGGTGAGGTTTAGCTCACTAGAGCGAGTGGCTCGCAGTGACTTGGATTTCTTTAGGTGGAGCATGTCCATCAATTCTGAGTTGGACATGGCTTTGTAAGTCAGGCAGAGATCACCTCTGAGTAAGCGATATGCCGCTGAGTACAGCTGGAGTTTTTCCAGTCGGGCTGCATAAGACATATGTTTGAGACCAGTAATCCTCTTGGTGAGGTACTTTTGTGGTCTTTCCAGCTGTTACAAGTGCCTTGTGAGGTACATCCCAAATGGGGAATTGTACTCTATGATGGGTCTGATGAGTGATGAGGTAGAGGGGCACTATAACCACTTTATTTCTAGATGCAAACCCTTTAGTAATTAGATGGGCTACATAGAAGGATTTCCTAACTACTTTGGCAATATGATTGTCAAAGGAGAGATTAATATCTACCTGGGTCCCCAGATCTCTTATTACCTCTTCTGTATTAAGGGGGCTGCCACCTATGTGATAATTCATGGGTGTTTTGTTTTTCTCAAATGGGATGACTATGCATTTTTTGGCATTTAGCTTGAGACCATGACTTTGATACCAGGTGTCCATCACAGTAAGGCCTTTTTGGAGAATGTCTGTGTCAGCCGGTGAGTCAATTATGGCCCCCAGTTTGCAGTCATCAGCAAACTTGGTTAGCCATAGTCCTCCTGCGTTTGCCTGTACTTTTGAGAAGTATATGCCAAACAGTAGGGGTCTCAGGACCGAGTCTTGTGGGACACCACTTGTGACTGGTTTAGAGTCAGACCTGGAGCTCGCTATTCTTACCGTGTGAGTTCTGTCTGTAAGCCAGTTGGCAACCCAATTTGTGATGTAGGGGTTTATGTTCAGGCTGGTGAGTTTTTCTATAATTCCCGAGTGGGGAATGGTGTTAAAAGCCTTGGCGAGGTCAAGGTAGGCTGTGTGAACTACCTTCCCTTCATCTATGGCCTTGGTGACTGTCTCAAAGAAGTCAACCAGGTTTTGTAGGCATGATCTGCCCTTAACAAAGCCGAACTGGGTTGGGTCAACTGTTTGAAGGTTCCCAATGTCTTTGTTAATGAGTTCCATGATGATGCACTTCATAGCCTTGCAGACCAGGCTTTTCAGGCTTATGGGACAATAGTTACCAGGGTCAATTGTGTCCCCTCCTTTTTGGAGCAGAATAACTGTTGCTGTGTGCCATTCTATGGACATGTAGCCTGTGGAGAGGCTGAGGTTGAGCAGTTTGTTTAGGTAGGGGGTTAGTTTATTCTGTAGTTCGTGCAAGATGCAGTCTGAGACATCATCTGGCCCCACTGACGCTATGCTTTTGGCTTTTGAAAGGGCTGTTTTCACCTGTGCGTCTGTGATTTCCAGGACACTACACTTTTCCAGTATTGCTGTGGGCCCTTTTGGGGTTGAGAGGTGGGTGAAGTTTGCACTGAATCTATCTGCCAGGATGTTGGCAATATCAGTGGGTTCAGTATATTCTGTGCTATTTTGCACTAGCCCAGAGCATATCTGCAAGATGCCACTTAGATTCTTGACATAGCTAAAGAAGGCTTTGTGGTTATCTTTCGAATCCTTGGCTATTTTTCTTTCAAATTTAGCCTTGGAGGATTTTATGAGGGACCTTAGTTTCTTACTGATACTGATCAGGGATGTCTTTCCTTCTTGGGATTTTCTTTTTTTCTGAACTAGTGTCCTCCTTTTATTGTATAGCCTGTTTATGGCAAGGGTCCACCAGACTGGTTTCCTTCACTTAGGGGAGTGAGTCTTGATTTTGCTAGGGATGGCACGATCCAGGCATCCTTGTAGGTGCTCATAGAGTGCATTTGTAAAGGTTTCTGCATCTCGGGCAGCGTTATCCTTTAGCGTGGGGGCTGTGAAACTTATCACCTCTGTCTTAAGTAAAGTGAGGTTTGCTTTAGAAAAGTTTTTTACTGTAGTTTCCTTAGTTGGGGGTGGTGGTGGGGTGTGGACATCCAGAGTGATTAGTTTATTGTCTGATTTAACCAGTGATGGGTTGACGTCTGGTGTGGAACACCTGTCGCCCATGTTGATGATGACCAGGTCGAATATATTTTCACCTCTGGTAGGGGAGTTTACCAGCTGATTCAGGGCATTTGAGTTGATAAATTCCAGGAAGCGCTGGACCTGGGAGTTTGTACTTGAGTAGTTTTCCTAGTTAAAGGTAGGGTAATTGAAATCGCCCAATATCAGGGTGTTCGGTAGGACCTTCATGTTTTCCAGTGTCTCCAGAAAGGTGGAGTGGTGGTCCTGGGTCATGGAGGGTGATCTGTAGCAGGCCACAATTTGCATTGCAGATTTGCCTGATGTTAGTTGCACATGGATAATCTCAGAGGTTTCATGCTGCGCCACTAACCTGGAGGTGTAGGTATCCTTGATGAATATGGATACACCCCCTTCTTTTCTGTTTTGGTCCATGTTCTGTGGCCAAAATGTGTGGAGTGAGTTGTAGCCTGGTATTGCTGGGGTGCTCTGTGGAGCCTTGAACCAGATTTCAGTTACTGCACTGATGTTGACATTCTCCATATTGAGTAGTGCTTGCATTTTGAGATTTAAACTCCTGGCGTTGAGTAGCATAACCGTCATTTTTTTATTTGTGCTCTTTACGGAGGTGGGTTTGAATTTTGAGCCTTGCCTAAAAAAGGCACTATGGGGGCAGCAAGAGCCTTGGCCAGTATTCGAAAGCCTATGGTGACAGGTGCAAGCCATCTCTTGTGAAGCAATGAGGCCTGTCGAGCATGTCGTCCCAGGCTGACAGACACTGGATCCCCTTTGAATGACACCAGAAGCTTAGCCAATTGTTGAAATTGATCATTTTTTCTTTGTACTGCGGTATCATTCTTGGTGAGGGCAGGATGCTGCTCAGGTTCAGGGTCATACCCGCCTGGGCTACATGATCAGAGAGCACTTCCATGTCTCTTTTCATGTAGTCCAGGGAGGTACATCTCAGGTCATTCACACCAACATGAACAATGACAGAGTCATATTTGTACTTGTTCTGGAGTGACGTGAGTGCTTGTGTTATGTGGCAGATTCTGGCTCCCGACAGGCAGCTAACAGTAACCTTCTACTTGTCCAGCCTAGTGAGTGGGATGTCAGTGTGCCTGACTATAGAGACGCCTATTACTATTGTGTTAGGTATGTTATTTTGCCTTAAGGGCTGTGATTGTGCAGCACACTGATTTTGTGTTTTATGTGTTGTCTGGTTTGTGACGGGAGGTGCAGGTTTTTTGGGTGTCTGCTTTGGAGGTCTGTGATGCTTTTGCAGGTTTTTATTTAGAGCCTCAGAGTATGATATATATATATATATATATATATATATATATATCAGTTCATCACCAACAAATGTGGGGTATGAGCTCCTTATGTTATTGAAACATCTAAATCCACGTCTGGCCTACTGAGTTGAAAACAATCCATTCATGCATATAAACAGGACTGTTAGAACACAATTACAAGATATAGACTGTGATATAAATAGAACTTGTTGGCAGTACTTATATCTGTCTCATAGAATACTCCACCTCTGGGTTAAACTCTCAATGTCTATAAAGCAAAGGATGTCTCTCACCGTCTTCACATCTAACTCTGATAAATGGATAGGAAAGCACAAAATTATCCTAACCCTAGCCCCCCCCACATCCATTGTGAGCTACCTACCTACAAAATCAGGGAAAAATCCAAACATTATCAGGAACACTTTTTTTTCAAAATAGTAGTACTATTAACTGAAAAGATGACAGATTAAAATAATACAAATTAACATGCATTTTTGGAGTCAAAGAAGTCTACATTGATACTAATTGTCATAATTTATTATATTTTAACTGTAATTCACCACTTTTTTCATTGAAAATCACCTGCTTTAGAAAGGATTATGAGGGACAGAGCAAAACTATGAGCCAAAATCAAGGAGACCCCTGAAAACTAGGTAGAGTAATTAGTTGGGTATATCTGAAGGACCACACAGCTATATTTCAAAAAGCTTAACTCTTTATTGCCTCCAAAACATCCTATCAACCTATGACTTTATACAGTAGGCAAAGAAATGTGAAGGAAGGATGGATGGATGCCAGAGGATGCTGACTATCTGCCACATGAATACTAAGAGCTATGCTTGAATTAAATTAATGTATAAATGCATAAGTAATAATTTAATATTAATGCATTGATTTTTATAGTTATTCCTCAACAGCTTGGCAAATTCATGTCTTACTTATTTAAATAACAAAGGCACTATATAATGTAAGAAAAGGAAAATCTAAACCACTAGTGGACTGACCCACTTAACTTCAGGCCATGTAATCAAAAAATGAGAATCTGAGGTACTCACTTTATAACTATGAATTACTTGTTATTGAGTTACACAGGATATGCCATCAGTACATTGAGATGGACGTTGCATGTAGTCTATTGTATCACTGCACCTCTTAAACATGCATTCAAAGGGTCACATTTACAGCACAAACAATTTCATTAAGTGACTGAGCAAAAACATTTGTTCACAGCTACTGAGTCAACATTGCTTTTTCCTGATGGTTTTGAAACAGCAGATTTTATCATACAACTATAGTGCATTTCTTGGTTAATTTTGGTAATAATACAGACATACCAACGCTTACTTCAGCTGAGTCATGACTGCTCATTTAAATAAATTATATATATATATCAAGCAACTGGTTTTATTACTGTCAAAAATAAGTCTCTAAAAATAATTTTGTCTCTCAACTCTCTTCCTGGCTATTTCAAGCAGTGATGTGTTTTCATGATTGTGCATGGCCCTATGTTTGCCATGAGCAATTTGATTTATTAAATTTTACATATCAAATAAGTGACAAGTGTCTAAGTTCCAGTATAAGAAAATAATTGACTTTAAACTTTTAAGTTATGGTCACATGCCATATTGGAAAGCTTCACTTACTACACCTGTAGCACTGAAAAACTATCCTCTATAATTTAAAGAGTTGACAAACACGAGTTACTGTATCTTTTAATGGGGAACTCTATATGCTAAATAAATAATCTTTCAGTATTTATTTAATAGATTTGTCGCTTTCCATTATAACTCTGCCTCAGGAAATACTAACCTTTGACTAAATGTCAGAAATGCATAGCAACACTACTACACAAGTTCAAAATGCGACAATTTCCATTAGAAGTTTCAGTGATAGTGTTATGGTTGTCTCTTTCAGGAACCCAATATGTCATTCTGCTATGTGCACAGTTCAAGAAGGACTTGCAAAAACAAAAAACACTGCCATGCCATCTGCAGTCTCATAAAACTCTTGACCATATGACAGTGTCTGTACTGTCAGCCATTGTTCAAGTCTTATTTCACGTCTTTTTGTTTACTGACATATTATAAAACCAATGCAACAGGCAGGTTCGATAGCTGGAATAGTTTCCAAGTATAATACTCGCCCCTTGAAATGGTATCAGATGTATATGAAAAACATATAAACAATTATCACATTGCTGCATTGCTGCAATTAATTTCTTCTAAATGTTCCTATACTTTTAACTACATACTTCTTTCTTTAATCAGACTATTTCTAAGTCTTTATAAAAATTAAAAGCAACACAGTACACAAAGATGAGTATTATTTGGTTCTCTTGCTCTGTTAACTGTCAATGTACTAGTGTCCATTCAAATTGTAAGATATAGAGCCGTGGCAGTAGACATAGCTATGACCACATGAAAATATTATTGAGTTGTGATGCAACATTAAAGCCTTAAAGTAAGTTTAATGGGTTTTGGCAGGGCACCTCACATCAAGTGATACATAAAATGCAAGCAACAAGCACTCATCTGCCCTTACTTCCTGCAACTACCAATGCATCTCTTTGTTCATTATAAAGCTACAACTCAAATTTTAGATTTCATAGCAGCTTGAGGCTTATGATAAGGCATCCTATTTTATTTAACTACTTTAAATGTATCTCCAGTACTTTTTGAGTTATTTTACCACTGCCAAATTAGGTCAGCATAAGTAGATTTACAGGGTGTATCCCACCATAGGGAACATAAAGAAAGATCCTTGCATAGTTTCTTTTCAAATGACTGATTACTTGGCATTTGTGATACACAGTTGATTTTAATTCAAAAGTATATCTGTTGTGTGCAAGCTAGTGAAAGACAGCCTTTCAAAAAAGATTTGAAAACATAAGCCTGTGGAGAAAAGAGTTTGGGAACATCAAAATTAAAAATACTGTTCTGTGAAAGGAATTAGGAATCTTGAACCCTTTTTATGAGTTTATGCCTCTACACCCTGTCCGCTTGTTAGACTAATACAAAAAAATTAAAAAGAAAAGATTACTTGCAAGCTTATTCATCTAAATTAATACTATCATTGCGATTCAGAAACATTTTTGTATCATGATTAGTGATTTTGAGCAATGAGTGACACATGGAACATGGTGAATCAGAAACGCACTGAGCGCAAGTAGGAGTGGTTAAGAAATTCCATGGCTTGCATAGTATGTATATGGTGGTATAATGAGCTGGTAATGGATGGTAATAGTAATGAACATCATTATTAAAATGAGGATCTCTGTGGATGCAAATAGTCTCAAAGCTCCACCTTACTCAGCAACAAAACCGTTTATTCCAGAGAGAAAATGTTGCACCTTAAAACTGCTTTTTCGCTGTTGTTGCTGATACATTGCAAGTGTTTGTTGGACTGCATCCAGACACAACCAGAACTGTATATTTACTGCTGAGTACTGAATTGCACTGTATCTGAAAATCTGTTAGTTCTGTATCACTAATCATTATCAGTGTCCTGGACTGTCACTGCAATTTCCTTTGATTTTCTGCACTTTCTGCTTGGCTTTTACCATTAATCTGTTGTTTCTACACTCTGGGTGGCCCCAGACAGTGTTTTTACATTAGGGAGTCTTTCTTCTGCTCACTAATGGCAGTAGAGAGGGACCAGTTTACTTCTGAGCTGTGATACACTGTGTGAAACCTCCAAGTGCCTGCTTGCTATTTGGACAGAGGGCTAATTTTTCTGTTTGAGCTTTGTTTCTGTCAGTCTTATTATTTCAAAAAGCCCTCTCAGTTCGTGGTGACACAATTGTTTCTAGAGGCTTTAGGTGCATTCAGATAAATCCGCTTCTAGATAAGTGCCTAAAAAGGCTATTTTGCACTGTATTTCAAACTTTTAAAGCTCTACTCTTAAACTGTCATGTTTTTAAGAGATTTTGTACTTTAAATCTACTTTTTAGCTTTTTATTGATGATACATTGCAAATATTTGTTGGACCACATCCAGTCTAATCCAGAATGGTATATTTACTGTATATTTACTGTTGAATACTGAACTCCTGTTAATCTGAAAATCTGTTAGTGCTGTATCACTATTCTGTGTATTATTGGCTGTGACCTTGTTCTTGTATTGAAATTAACAGTTCCCTGGACTTCTGCCACAGTCATTTTCTTTGATTCCCCACTCTTTCTGTTTGGCTTCTAGCATTAATCTGTTTTTTCTGCTCTCTGAGTTGCCCTAGACAGTGTTTTTCATTAGGAATTCTTTGGTCTACTCCCTAGTGGCAACACAGTGGGGCCAAGTAATTTCTGAGCTGGGATAGACTGTTTGAAACCTCCAAGCGCCTATCTGCTAATTTGTTTATTTCGGTGCTGCTCATCATACAGTAGTGGTTGGCAGTGCCCTGTGTGGATGCAGACACCTAAAAATGAACATTTTTATTTGCAACTACCTCTCTTAAGTTCCTAAATCCCTAGCTGTGCTGTGAGCAGCTAGTCTGCACACCGATCAACAAGTCTGTGCACTGACACAGTGCACAGTGGCAATTTTAGGCACTCTTATTAGCAATCTATACTTCTACAGCAACCAAGCTAGTCGTCTGTGAATTAGCCTTGTATGATCAATCTGTTGAATAAACATCTAGGATCCAAAGCCACAGACATGCACTTCCCTGTTATCTCTGTTGCTTACCTTCTGGACACAGGCATCCTGAGGCAATGGAGCAATTGACTCATACACTGACAACCACCTAATCCTCAAACATACAAATGACATATGCAAGAGATGTAGTTATACAATGTCACAAGAAGCAAGGTTCTTGCCTACAAGCACCTACACTTTCAGGTTGTCAGTAGAACATACATACATGACAGTCACCTCACATAGTACAGACAAGTCTCAGAGAATCATATATGCTGAGGTTCTTAGATCAAATCTCCATAAATCACAAAGACCTCCCAGACACTGCAGACACAAAAAATTCCTGAGGAATTTCAACAGCACTACACAAAAACAACACTTAGCAAGACACATATTGTCATAACTCATGGTGCCTCAACCTCTAAACCCAAAAGGCATACTGCTACAAAACCTAGTATTCTGGTCATAGGAGACTCCATAATGAGACACACAGATGTCCAGCTCATCAGGCTAAGCAAAGAGAGTGTCATGGTCAGCTGCCTATAAGGGGCCAGGATGTGTCTTATCATCCATGCACTCAAGGTTACTTAACCCAAGTACAAGTATGATTAGGTCATAGTCCATATGTGTGTTAATGATATGAGATGTACCACTTGGAACTATATGAAGAGAGACTTGACTGACCTCTCTGACTATGTGTTCCAGGTTGGTGTGAACCTAGTATTGAACAGCATTCTACCTTCTCCTAAGATGATACCACAATACGAACAAAAAATAATTGATTTCATCAATTAGCTTAAAGTATGGTGTCATTTGGGTGCAATATTTGACAGCCTGGAAGGACTTGGTCGAGAGACAACTCGGCTTTCCTATGGATGGTCTGCACCTCTCTCCCCTGTGATTTTGAAAACTGCCTAAAACATTTTCTACCCTATACTTTTAGGCATTGCCAACCATATAAATCTTCCAACATAGTTGCAACAAGCCAGAGAAGTTGGACTGTGTTATTGCTCAGCATAAGGGGTCTGAAAAAGAAACTCCACTTCCTGCAAGCTCCCCTTACCTTGGAGAATGTAGACATATGTGCAGTCACTGAGACATGGTTTAAAGCCACAAAGAGCACCTCATTAGTGCAGGGCTAAAATACCTCCCACGCATTTAGACCAGCTATGACACAGGAAGGGTCAAAGGTAGAGGTGTCTCTAGATATACATTAAAAATCAACACACCTCAAGGCTTGTCATCAGAAGGAGAGAATTGAACTTCTAACTTCTCCACATCCAAATCACCATAAATAAGGTTCCATACCATATCCTTACAAGCTATAGGTCCACCTCAATGACCCAGAAAAAAACACAACACTTGCTTAAAGGCACTTAACACACTCCCCATCCAACCCAGTACCATATTCATGGGTGACTTCCACTACCCCAATATAAACAGGGAATGATACACAGCCCTCGACCTACAGGCCCAGAAATTGCTGGACTTCATAAATTCCAACACCCTGGACAATCTGATTCATACACCATCTAGAGGCTCAAACATCCTTGACCTGGTCCTGACAAACATGACAGAATGCGGAACCCCCATGTAATGTCAGGTTAGACCATAAAATTGTCTCCTTTAAAATGTAAAGCCAGAGACACCTAGAAATCCTAGAAGTTTTAAGAATTACTCTAAGGAAAACTTCCCACCACTGAGTGACACCCTATATAAACTTGAAGGCCCTCTAACAATGAGAATACTGCTGCCTTTGCAGAAATGTTCACAGAAATGCTGTATAATCATATCAACAGCTGCATAGAGACTGCTGTACCTACACAAAATAAGTGCAAAGCTGGCTTAAAAAGCAAGCTGCCCTGGTGGAATTCCAACATTAATAGGCTATACAACTAAAGGAAGAAACTCATGGCAAAAACTAAGAGGGGCAATACACAGCAAGGTAAAGGCTTCCTCACCAACCTAAACATACAACTCAGGGGGCTAATAAAGTACACAGAAGCCACATATGAGGTAAAAATAGCTGCCAGTTCAAAGATAACAACAAGGTTTTCTTCAGCTTTGCCCAGTACCATGTAAGCAATGCACAGCAATGTACTGAATGAATTGATTCTGACATATATTTCACCACAAACAATCACAAGAGAGAAGGTCCTCAAGGCAATCTCCAGAGCTAAGGACACTGCATCAGTGATTCCTGATAACATCCCAGGATGCTTCCTTAATAGCATGAAACATGAATTATTTGTCCCACTAAAATCTCTAGTAAACCACAGTCTCGAAATGGGCTACATACCTAATGAATGAAGGACTGCAATGGTTATACAACTGCATAAGAGCAGCTCATCCACGGACTCACAAGCCTACTGATATATTAGGCTGATAAGCCTGCAGTGCAAAGCTATGGTCAGGATAACCATGGATACTATCAATAATGACATAGGCAACCTATAAACACTAGACACTAGTCATTTCAGGTTTGTCAAAGGCATGTTTGCCTGTTAACCAGGTGGACTTCTTTGAGAAGGTTTCCAAAGTGATGGAAAATCAGTACTTACTGTCTACCTCAACCTGGCCAAGGCATTTCACATAATACCCACTCAAGCATTACTAACAAGTTCACTAAATTAGGTATTAACTTATACATCACCCACTGGATAGCCAACTGGCTCACTGGCAGGATGCAAAAAAGTTAAAACAGGGGAATCTACCTCTATAAAAATGCCACTTACTAGTGGGTTCCCCCCAGTGTTCATTGCTAGAGCACACTGTAGTTTGGTATCCACTTTTCTGAAGTCAAGGCTAACGTGAAGGGCCTCTAGCTGACCAAATTTGCAGATGACTGAAAACTGAGATCAGTCCAGTATTCCACCCAAGATACTAATATCCTCTAAGAGGGCCTGGCATGAACTAATATTTGATGCCAGAGTCATGGCCTAAAAAAAGTAATGCTAAGAAATGTATCAAAGTATCTGTCAGCAAGATGGCCACCCCTGCAAACTACAACCACATTGATAATACACTCCTGATAATAGTCCCTGTATTCAGGGACCTGAAAACACGTGTAGACAGAGATTTGTCATTTGACGAACATGTCTCTACTGTGGTGAGGAAACTGTTCATATTGCAAAATATGTAAGTAAAGGTATGGCATGTAGGTTCAAACAAGTCTTCATTCTATGGTACTCTACCCTCAAAAGACCTGTCATTTGGTACAATGCCCCAGTTGGTATGCACATCAGCAGGCATATGCAGCAAATGGAGCATCCACTGAGATTTCTCACAAAAAGAACACAAGCGGTAGAAAACATGCCCTTTGCAGAACACCTGAAATCATTGTCACTATAGTCAGTTTCATACAGGCTGCTGAAAGGCAATCTATACTTAACATACAAAGCCTCAAGTCTAGTATGAATGAACTTGTTACACATTCAGAAGACAACTAGCATGAGGAACCCCTGACTGAGAGACATAAACCTTGCCAGCAATATAAATAGGACATATTGGAAAGATAGCTATGTGTCTCAGAGACTCCTCCATCTCTGGAACAGGCTTTACATTCATGTGAAGCAGAAGACCTGTCTGGATTTGTTCAAGCAGAACACGGGCCACTGGATGGGGAACTGCAAATGTACCCCTGGTCTGCAACCCATGTCTTTGCTAGAAAAAGGAAGCTTATAATTGTTTGTCTACCTAAGAACATACACCCTCCCCAAAACTTATTCGAGGAACTTGGCAAGGCTTTAAAATGGCCCTTTGAGTCATTAGCCTAGTATTCTGCTATGATACTCTGAATGATATGGCAGAGCAATTCAGGCACACACACACACACACACACACACACACACACACACACACACACACACACACACACACACACACGCACACACACGCACACACACGCACACACACACACACACACACACACACACACACACACGCGCACACACAAATAGATTTATGTATATACTGACAGAGAAAGAGAGAGAGTGACTAGAGTCACTTGCTCAAGAGTTAATGACCACCGTTAAATTCTGGAGTAACAGGAAGAGAATCTTTGGGTGAAGCCATAGCATTAACAAATATGTATATATAACAAGGTGATTCACCAGTAGAAGTCAAAGTATTGCACATTGTCACCTGTGTCAATACCATGCCATCCATCCATGTCAAACATTTCATACCCTTCACAACACCTACAGTGGAGACCACTGAGATGTGGATAGAGCTGGTCAAGATGTGTTGACCTTATTTGTGGACTCATGGGATGTATGGAATACCTAGCCCTATGGACAACAAAGTATGTGTGGATTTGTGTCTACTAGATACTTGGGGAATATCTCAGACATTGGCCTCAAGGACACTCCACCAATTCCTCAATGCCATATTACGGCATGGGTGGGAGCAGAAATAGTTTTCACATACAACAGAGGAGACAGCCAGCACCATTTCGGCTTTTTATCACATAATCTTTTCCTCTGTGCTGTTGGGTTCATAGACTTCACCTCATTGCAATAGGGGTTCCACTTGGGGATTAAGGAAGACTGTAGATTAACAAAAATGGCTTCCACTTCATCAGCTGCCAGGTGGTCTATAATGCACAGGTTATAATACACAATATATCTGCGGGCCATTCAGGCAGTACAAATGACTGCCACATATCACATATGTGTGATTATATCAGTAGCTTATGCACGGAGATTTCATCCATGTGCATCTTATAGGAAATGTTGAATATGTCCTGAAGCCATGGGTAATGACAACTAACAGAAATCTCCAGAATTTGGTAGACAGTTGCTACAATTATGCCCTGTCACAGACCTGTGTCATTGTCGAACATGCATTTTAGCCTACTGAAAACCTGCTTCTGATATCTGGATACATCTGGGTGTACCCTGCTGTATAACTCTATTATAAGTAGTTCATAGGTTCATAGGTAGGTACTAGGCTATTAGCCATAGGGCCTATATAAGCCTAGCCAAAAGGGTACTCTGGCTTTCACCACCCAAGAAAATTATTTACCTGTGCCCCTGTCGAGCAGAGCCACAGAAGTGATCCCCGGGGTGAATTTACTATTTCCCATCCAATCATCAAGATTTTTCTTGAAGAGTTCTAATGAGGAGCTTTGTTTGATATACATAGGTAGTTTATTCCAGAGTATGGGAAATCTCTGGAACAGGAATATATCCCTCCAACATGTTCTGTTTATTGTAGCGACAAGGTTTAGGTCCCTAGAGCGTGTAGTGCGGACAGATTGGGATTTCTTTAAGTGGAGCATGTCCAACTGCTCTGGGTTTGACATAGCTTTGTATGTTAGGCAGAGATCATCTCTGAGTAGAAGATATGCGACGGAGTAAAGCTGGAGGTTTTTTGAGATGGTCTGCATAGGACATCTGTTTGAGGCCGGTAATCCTCTTTGTGATTATGGGTACAGAGTTTTTACCAAAAGGGATGACAATGTACTTTTTGGCATTGAGCTTGAGGCCATGGCTTTGACACCAGGCATCTGTCTCATTGAGACCTTTTGTAGGTTGTCCACATTGTTAGGAGTTTTGATTATGGCTCCTAGTTTGCAGTCATCTGCGAACTTCATTAGCCAAAGACCTTCTGTGTTAGCCTGTACTTCAGAGAAGTAGATACCAAACAGGAGAGGACCCAGGACTGAACCCTGTGGTACTCCACTTGTCACTAGTCTGAAGTTGGATTTGAAGTCTGCTACTTTCACAGTGTCGGTTCTGTCAGTGAGCCAGTTGGCAACCCATCTTATGACATAAGGATTTATACCTAGTTTAGTGAGTTTATCTATAATTCCAGAGTGGGGGATGGTGTCGAAAGCCTTGGCAAGATCTAGATAGGCTGTGTAAACTACCTTACCCTCATAGATGGCTTTGGTGACTGCTTCAAAGAAGCCTATCAGGTTTAGGAGACGTGATCTACCTTTTACAAACCCAAACTGGGTGGGGTCCAGAGTTTGGAGATTACAGTGTCTTTGTTTATAAGTTCCATGATGATACGTTCCATGGCCTTGCAGACAGACCAGGCTTGTCAGGCTAATGGGGCGGTAGTTCCCGGGGTCCGTGGTGGAGTGGAATAACCGTCACTGTGCACCATTCAGTCGGCATAAAGCCTGAGTTGAGGCTATGATTGAACATGGTACTTAGGTAGGGTGCCAGTTCATTCTGTAGTTTGTGTAGAACGCATCCTGGGATGTTGTCAGGTCCCATGGATGCTCTGTTCTTGGCTTTGGAGAGTGTGTTTTTTACCTGTGCAGCCATGATTAAAGGAACTTTGCATTCTTCCAGTATAGAGATGGGCCCTTTAGGGGGTGAGAGGGGGGTACTGAACCTATCTGCCAAGATGTTGGCAATATCAGTTGGTTCTGTATATTTAGTGCCATTGTGCTGTAACTCAGAGCAGATCTGAGTGTTGCCATTGAGATTCTTGACATATGTATAGAATGCTTTGTGGTTGTCTTTAGAAACAGTGGCAATTTTGTTTTTGTAACTAGCTTTGGAGGATTTTATGAGGGATCTCAGCTTCTTACTCAGGCTGACCAGGGAGTTCCTCCAATCATGGGATTTTACTCTTTTTTTGCAGCAGTTTCTTTCTTCTGTTGTAGAGTTTGTTTATGGCAGGGGACCACCAGATTGGATTCCTTTTTTTGGAGTATTTTCAGTCTGTGCTATGTTGTATACTTCATTGTAAACAAACAGTTGCAGCAGGGCTGACACATTTATAAAGAAGAAGCCTCTCACCTGACACTGAATAGAAGGCTGTGGAAGAGATGACTGCAGGGGATGACTATGCCAGGTGAAGGTGGGGACAGTATGCCATGGCTCGGGTAAAGAGGCATCAACTGATTCATAACTATGGGCCGGACAAAAGAAGTATATAGAAAATGTGATGCATGCAAAGCTTCACCCACACTATGCTACAACACAAGTAGATGGGCCAAACTGTATATCAAACATAGGCTACCAAGTAACAGACTACAGAGGATAGGGCAGAGGTTTCATCATTTGCACTGGTTGAGAGGGCCACAGTGTCAAGTTCCATCCACTGGTAACTGTGTATGTGTTGACATGGGTGAATCTAACTTTGTGACGTGTATATATATGTGTGTGTGTGTGTGTGTGTGTGTGTGTGTGTGTGTGTGTGTGTGTGTGTGTGTGTGTGTGTGTGTGTGTATGTGTACAGGAACACAAGCTGAGTAAATATTGCAACACTGTGGTGGGATCTTGCAGGAAAGGCCCAGGGTTCCCACAAAAGATTTGTGTACAGAGAGTACACACTACAGTCCTTGAATGCACCCTATTCTGTGATGGTTACAGATACCAACTAAACCAAGCCTAGAGGAAGAATTGCTTCTAGAATATGAGTGATAGTCTATACCATGAGTAACTGCATGGATAATCAAGGGTGACTGGACTACAGCTCAGACAGAGCATCCTTATTGGCTAGTTTGAGTTAAAAGGGTTATCTCTGGTTTTATTTAAGCCCTACATTTGCACTTGTTTGCATGTAATGCACATCATGCACTGCTGAATAGCAGCGGTTACCATTGGTGATTATAGACAAAATATTTTGCTTTTTAAATTCTCCCTTAGCACTTTGCTTGTGGTCCTCCAGAGGTTTTTTTGCAGCCCTGCTCTACTGTCAGTTGGAACACTAAGCCTAGCTTCAGGGGTACCAACACACCTGTCACCCACTAGCCATTCCTAAGTGCGACCTCTTTTCCTGACCATAGAAATTTACTTAACACTATGGATGAACAATTTCCCACAGTTTCTCCAACAAGCTTGTTTGACATGGGCATCCTGAGGCAGTGTAGCAACTGCTTCATGTTCACCAACAACCCTCTACTCCTAATCCGCATAATCTCAACATGTGAGAGATGCAGCTATATTAAACTTTGAATTCATGATCTCTCATGCACTAGTCAGTACATATGATAATGAGCAGGTTGTCAGCATGCACAACTTGCCTCCTACTCCACCTTAACCCACATCACACATACCTCCATATGCAGAGGTCCTCACCAGAAACATACCTAAACACCAGAGACCTCCCAAATACATACACAAGTATGCTACACAAAACACATCCTCTGCAAAACATAATACACTTAATAGCTCATGCACCAGTGCCTCACCTGTCTAGCCCTTAAGGCAAAATACAAAACCAAACATATTGGTCATAGGTGATTGCATCATGAGACACACAGATGTCCCTCTCACCAGGTTGGATAAGGAAAAGGTCATGGTCAGCTGCCTGTCAGGTGCCAGGATCAGCCATATCATGCATGCAGTCAAGTCTCTCAACAACAGGTACTGTTATGATTCTGTCATAGTCCATGTTGGTGTGAATGACTTGAGACATACCTCTCTGGACTATATGAAGAGACATGACTGAGCTCTCGGACTTGTGTCTCAGGCAGTCTACTATTAAAATCTCAAAAGTGAAAAAAACAAAAAGGTACTTATGAGCAAAGTGTTTCACCAAAAGTGCACATCATCTAATGGCCCTAATGTCAAAAAACAGCTGTTAATACTGAAAATGTCGAACACAACATTTTTGGCACTTAACAGCAATCCCACCCTTCCCGTAACTCCCTAACTAGGAAACCTAACATCCCGTTTATGCAGGGGGCAAGCCCCCCTGCACCCCCCCCACACACCCCTAACTACATTCTCCAACACCGAGATTGCACTATAGTGAGGAAAGGGATGTATTTCCCTTACCACACTGTAATGCAATCCCTGTACATAATTGAACGTTATATTTGCGAATGCACAGACCATTCGCAAACATTCCATTGGATTACGTGGTTGGCACACATATGAACTATTCGAACATCTGTAGTTCAAATAGTTCATAGGCATGCAATGCTATGCCAACTTTTTAATAGTAAACCGTCTCAGGCAGGTATGTCCCTAGCCTTAAGCAGCATTTTCCCCTCACCTAGGATGATGCCACAGTGCAAACAGAAAATGATTGACCAAAATAATTCCCTTAGTTCCTGAAATCATTCTAAGGGGATCCAGTAGCTGTCAACCTTAGATGACATGATCGACAGACCTTGATGCTTTGCCAGAGATGCTCTTCATCTGTCGCCCTTGGGATTTTGCCTACTGGCTAAGGCTTTTGCCACTAACATATTGCCTTTTCAGGCAGTGTCTCAAGGACAAAACTCCTGATGTAAAAACCTCATCTAAAAATAACATCAAGGTTATGCTGCTAGATGCTAGGAGTCTTAACACGAATCACAGAGACCTGGTTCATGGCTATGGAGAGCACCCCAGCCATACCAGATTACACCTCCTTCCACATGTTCAGACCATAAACTGAAGGTGTGAAAACTAAAGGAGGCAGTGTATCAATATTCATTAAAGATAAATATACCTCCAGATTGGTTAAACAGCATGATTCCCTGGAGATACTTCAGGTGCAATTAACTGTTGATAGGACACCTACTCAAGTCATTGCCAGGTACAGGACCCCCTCCATGACTCAGGACACCCACTCAGCCTATTTGGATCTACTTGAGTCTATCAAGATACATCTGAACACCATGGTTTTGGGTGACTAACTACCCATCCATTGACTGGGTAAATTACTCATGCTTAAACTCACTTGCCCAAAGGATCCTCTACTTCATTAACTCAAATCCTCTGGACTAGCTGGTTGACACCCCCATAAGAGGTGTCAACATCCAGGATCTGGTCCTTATCAGTATGGGGGACCACTGTAATACCTCAGCTGTGAGGTTTGCCCTGGTGACATCTGACCACAAATCAGTCTTGTATGAAGTAACTATCCCACCTGACCCCCTCCCCAGCAGCAACTAAACTAAAAAACTTCTGCAAAGCAGATTATAGCCTCTTATAGGATGGTATAAATAGCTTCACTGCACCTCCCCCCTCAGATGGAACTGATAGCTATGTCAAATTCTGCACCAATACTTTAACGAACACTCGTGTAACTGCATTGACTCAGTCGTACTTGATAGGAACAAAACAAGCTCCTCAAAGAAGAGCAAGCCTGCCTAGTAGACAACTGCCACTAACAGGCTTTACAATAAAAGGAAGAAATTGCTGTCTAAAAGTAAGAGGGAGCAAGCCCTAAACTGCAAACATTTCTTTAGCTTAAGCAAGTGAATAAGACTTCTTTTGAAGTCCTCCAAAGCAAACTATGAATCCAAATTAGCTTCCTCAGCTAAAGACAACCATAAGGTGTTCTTTAGTTACAGCCATAACTTAAAAAGAAAGGCCTATATTCGTGCCAAACTGGTAGTGAATGATACCACATATACTGAGCTTGTGGACATAGCTAACCTGTTGGCTGGCAGGTTTCATGAAAACTTCACTCCCCTTTCCCCACCAAATGTACTCCATGACATCCCTACCATTTTTCCCTTACCTTGTATCTCTAAAGTGCAGGTCATAAACACCCTCTCTAAGGCCAGGAACTCAGCATGTATAGGACCTATTAACATCCCAGGCTACATTCTACATGAGCTCCAACAAGAATTAGCAACACCATTGGGTGCACTTTTTAGTCATAGTCTAAGCTTTATCCCTGCTGAATGGAAAACAGCCACCATTATTCCCTTGCACAAAAGTGGTGCTTCCACTGACCCCGGGAACTATTGACCTATTAGCGTGACTAGCCTTATCTGCAAGGCCATGGAGTGAATCATCATGGACCTTATCAACAAAGATATAGGTAATCTCCAAACACCTGACCCTACTCAGTCTGGATTTGTCATAGGGAGATCATGCTTGTCAAACCTGGTGGACTTCTTGGAGACAGTCGCCAAGGCACTCGACTAGGGAAACTCTGTGCATGCAGCCTACCTAGACTTAGTCAAGGTGCTTGATACTATTCCCCACTCAGGCATCATTGTCAAACCCACCCAGCTAGGTATCAACCCTACATCATTATATAGGTCACTAACTGGCTCACTGATAGAACCCATATAGTCAAAATAAGGGAGTCCACCACCAACAGCAGACCTGTAACCAGTGGTGTTCCACAGGGATCAGTCCTGGGACCTCTACTTTTTGAAATCTATTTCTCTGAAGTACAAGCAAAAACTAAAGGTCTGTGGCTGACAACGTTTTTTGATGACTGCAAATTGGGAGCGGTCATAGAATCTCCAAATGATGTCAACATCCTACAAGAGGGTCTTATGCAAACAAATGATTGGTTCCAAAGTCATGACCTTAAACTCAATGCAAAAACATGTATTATCATCCTTTTCAGTAAGGGTGATGTTCCTGCTAACTACCATTTCAATAATACCTGAAGTACACACTCAGTGATGAGAGACCTGGGCACACAGTTTTACAGCAACCTTAACTTTGACCACCATGTCTCCACATTGGTAAGAAGGGTACTTATCTCATAAGTAATGGCATTTGCCTCCCGAAAAAAAAGAAGTTATAAACTCCCTGTACTCTTCCCTTATCAGGCCAATAACTGAGTACAACGCCCCTTTTGATATATACCTTTCCAACCACCACCAGCAATTGGAGAGACCTCAAGGGTTCCTCACAAGGAAAATTCAAGGTCTTCAGTATTTGTCCTATGTGGATCATCTGAAATCACTGTCACTTTATTCTTTTTCTTACAGACTATTCAAAGGCAATCTCTGCCTTGCATACAAGGCAATCTCTGACCTTAATTTATTGGAAATGCTGCGTCTCCGTAAGTCAAATGGTGCATGGGTTACTTGCTCTAAAGATCTTAGCCTGGTATGGGACATTGATTGAACCTGCTGGAGGGACAGATTTGACTCCCAGATGTTACCACACCTTTGGAACACACTCCCATTTCATGTCAAATAGAGCACCTCATTGGCCCTCTTCAAACACAGTCTGGACGATTGGATGGGTAACCATAAATTCCCCCCCCCCCCAGAGGTTCCACCTGTGTCCCTGTTGGACAGGGGCAATAGACGTTGATCGTGGAAATAAGGGTAGAACTTGGCTATGTTTGTAAGGGCCCTAAGGTCATTAGCCTAGTAACTTCCCATGATCCTATCATCCTATGAGCATTCCATCCTCATGGACCTCCATGTTGTATAGTACTCCCCCCCCACAATGATAATAAAATGAAAATGATGACACAATATGTGACTGGTCATGGCTTACTCTTTCCATGGTGGCCATCACTCATAAAGATAGAGGTTTATTGGCCATAGAAAGTGTGCCTGCCATGATACCTTAGTGCACAGGGATACCTGGTTTATGCAACCTCCCTATGCAACACGATCATGCTATCAACCATGTGGGATACTTAATCCTGGTGGTCATCACATACATCTTACAAGACACCTACCATCTCAGGAAGATTAGCTTGTCCATGTATGATGGCAATGCAGATTTATTGGGTTGCATCCACTGAAACAATTAGCTTAGGTGGGGGTAGTACCCATGCCATGTACATCCACCAGCACATAATCCATCCCTGTCTTCCCTTTTCTCAGTGGAGCTTACAGCAACAAAGACAAAATGTACTACAGGGGAAAACATTCATACTCAAGTACTTCCTGTCCTTTGCCATCTTCTTATGTAGCTGAGGTGGGTTCCAAATTCACACAGGCTATGCGTAGTGATTGGAACTGGAATCTGGACTCCAAGTTGTTTGTATTCAGCAATGATGCCATGCTCATTGCCACTAACTGCCATTATCATTAGATCATTATTCATCTCTATCATTAGCTAGTGGTATGCTCATGGTAGAAGAGCCTGAAAAAACATCATCTAAGAAAACAACAAAGGAAAGTACCCACAATATGAAAGACTTTTCACCATTATTTAAATACCTGTTAATGAATGAGTACTTTTGTCTATAGTGTTAGGATTGATTACTAAAAAATGTACCTTGTACTGTTAGTCTCAATGTCTGAAGCCTTGATGTTCCTGTAAAAAAATACAATACTGAATTTAATCTGTGCTACACTAAAGATTTATCTACTATGTAGATATTTATTTTCATAAAGACATACACACCTGGCATACTGATGGGCAGTCAACCTCAGCTGCTATATTCAGGAGTCCACTGTGCCCTCTTATGGGTTCTGAATCATCATGCAGAAAGGCAAGGAGTTACGCCATCACTGATAATAGCAATTCAGTCAGTTGACTATTTCTTGTTGCCCTCAGTTACTGAGACAGGTGGGCAGACTGAGATCTTGCTGCATTGATCAGTTCAGTGACCCAGAGTCTGACTAACTCATAATTTATGCCCTGACCACTGACATCACTGATGTCATATACAACATCTCACCAAGTACAGTTGTGAAAGGAATGGTCACATTTTTCATAGATGATCATCCCAGAACACTCCCAATGTATTGCTAAACTCTGGAATAGTATCCCCATGCAAAAAAACTCTCCGACAAACTCAGTAGTTTTAAACCACTGCTTAAACAACATCTTAACCAGTCCTGGTCCTCTATATGCTCATCACAGGGTTAAAACTCTTTCACTGTACAATACTATACAAATATTCTCCTTAAACATAATATTCTCAATCTATTGCAGAAATGACTAAACTATTTTATACATAACTGCTGCCTGTACAATTCAAGGTGCATGTGTTCTTTCTCTTTAGTGATTTCTATCTCTGTAAAGTCTTAGAATGTATATTTATAAATGTAACTACTGTTTGTGTATAAATGTAAATAGAAATGTAACTACTGGCTGTGTATAAATGTAAATAGAAATGCAACTAATCAGTGTTTGACTCTAACGTAACATAATGCAATGTCAGCTAATGGAGGTTTTCTCCCAGGGCCTCCTCTAAAAATGGGTATTACTCAGTCAGACTTTCCCAGTAAACAAAGACAAATAAATAAATAAATGAAATAGTGATAGAGGACCTGCTGAAAGATCTCATTATTTTCATGTTATAACGTAATTATTTTTTTTTCCTCTTCTGGTATCCTGCTGTGAAAAGAAATGGAAATTTACATGAGCAGAAGTGCATCAGTAGCTACCCACACTGAAACAGTCTATGGTCTCCATGAATGTTGCAGGCATGTGGCAATAATGTATCACTGTGGCCAGTAGAATACACAAACTGCATCCCCATGAACAATGTTTATGTCCCTCTTGTTCTCTGTCTAACCATCCTCCCAAAAACAGGGACAGTGAATATCTGCTATTGAAGTCTGCATTCACAGCCAAAGGCACTGGTCTCTTACAATACTCCACAGTTGAGTGTCAAATGTGTTATGATTGCTAGTGCCTGACCTTTGCTATGCCCTGGCTTTGACAGTGTATGGGTTTAACCATGGATAACCAATATCTATATATCTACAGACAGGTGCATCTCATTGACATATACACTGGATCCTGTTGTCGGCGCAACTTTACCAGTGATACAACAGGCAGCTGCCTAAACAAGAGTAAAAGGTGCATTATTCCTGCAGACTGTATCATACAGGTACACAGGCATATTTATGTTGGGCTTAGAGGCGTGGATGCAGGATGCACTCTGATTACTGTTTATATTAGGAATACCTTCAGAATGTATACTGTAGCAAACATCAAACACACAAAGTACTTATCTAGAAACAGGCCTTCTATCTTCCCTCTTTACCTGCTATTCTCCCTCATGTACGTACATCTACCATTAGTATAACAAATAACAAAACAGAGTAATAGGTAAAAAAATGCACCCCACCCAAAAAAAGTGCTGCTTACACTGTCTGTACAGTATAAATGTGCTATCAAGTGCAGGAGTTGTAGTAGCCTGGTTATGGCTTACCTTTTGGGAGGGGGTTTAGTGATGTACACAGTAGCACACAGAATCAGTGCACAGCTCAGGCCTACATTATTGCATTACTGCACAGCATAAAGTATACAAGACCACAGATTCAAAATGATAAGCATTTTAAACTGTATTACAGTACTGCTCAGGAACTTGTATCCCTCCATGGCAAGGAAGCCACCTGATGATTTCTACGCCTTACATTACACTAGGCAACTGTACCTATAAGTAAGAAAACCAACATTTAATTTAAAACAATAGCACTGCAGCCTGTAACAAACATGCCGTGTGAAGGCAGTGAGTAAAGACAACTTTTGAGATGCAGGCTTACTTTGCAAACAAGTACCATTAAGTAAAGTAATGCATTCCTAAATGTAAACAAGCATTGCAGATTGCTTTCCAGTAATCGTACTTGTCACAATGAGGCTCATGATGGCCATGGCAGTTTATATTGCATACATTTGAAGCTTTTAGCACAGCACATATTCTTAATAAGGCACAATGTAATGAATATTCCTGAATAACCAGGTGTGGGCAAACCAGGGTAAGAAGCTCTCTTCATTTCATGCACTCATTTAAGTACCTGAAATGTGCATTGAGCATGCATTGAGCTGTCAATGGCCCTTATGGGGACATGGAAAACTGTAGTTTACTTCTGTATCCAATGGAGGTGTTTAGGAGAAAAATTGTTATTATAGTTAGGCAACCTGCTCCTACTACACATGTCCCATGCCAGTGTTCACACTTTAAAACCACCCTAATATGCCATCTCTTTGGAACACTACATAATGTCATATTGCAACAGGTCACACTAACAAGGTGCCCTGTGGTGTACTCCATGTGTGGTGAAAGTGAACTCACATGATCACAAGAGTCCTGCTGTAGTTCTTTGGAATGCATCCTGGTGAATGGCCATGAGCTTCAAAGGCAGTAACTTTGGCAGAGCTCTCTGTTGATGTAGCAAAGAGAACATGATTTTCTTTTCTTGCTAATAAGGACCACAGGGACTGTCTAACTGGTGACTCTTATAACATAAAGTGGATGTCTGGTACAGACATGCCAGGGCAGAGTCTGATATCACAAGCATACCCTGCTCTTGTGAGCATGCAAGCACCACTACAGCTAGGTGATGAGGTGCCAATCTGACCTTCGGATCTGGTAGAAACAAAAAAATCAGAAAAGGGGCATTTGAGATGAAGAGTGAACATTCATTGCTTTTCATATTTCATAAAAGTGATTACTCTAGCTATATAACTTAATGATCTTTTTTTCTGTTTGTTCAGTAATGTAGCGGCTTCATAGGCAAAAAGATCCATATTTGCTGCTTTTATTTAATAATTTAACTGCATTCATTTTGTTATATGTTATATGCCTGATCTGTGCCAGATTACCCTGTAATGGTAATAGTTTCCAACTTAATGTTTGCATGTTATATGTTGAACATTAGCTTGGATTATGAATATGTAACACAGAATTCTGTAGCTCAATAATATCTCTGCCCTTTGCATTGGTATTGCTGTTATACATGGTAGCTTTGCAACATCTTATGAAGGATGCATATACTATGATGGAGGTATGCATCATCACCCTAGTAACAAAGGTCATTAGAGGCACAGTGTCACTCATTTAACCCTACATGTCACACAGCATATCTGCATAAACACATCAGGGAATGCCAGCTGTTTCAATGCTATTCTACATCATAACATAGGACCAATCATCTGGGATACATAACTAGTTGCTGGGAACAAGCCAATATATACATTTTGTTTTTCAGTACTATGTAGCCGTATTATTTTTTTATTAATATATAACATGTCTGTTTTTAAATATACCAAGGTTAAAGGTAGATGAGGCTCAACAACTGTACAATTTAAACAAATTTAACTTGAAAACTTTGCTGTGAATAAACTTCAGCTAGTCAAACATATGCCTGCTCTGTGCTGGAAATTGGCTTTAATATCCCCCTGTCCAAAAGAGTAGTCCTTGCACTCTAAGGACCAATTACTAGGTTACCCACTGTCTTTTCTCTTGACCAATAGATTACACTGTTTATGTAAGTTTATTTTTATTTTTATTTTTATTTATTTAACATTTGTTGACCAGGAAAGTCCAACTAGGACAGAGCCTTTTTTCAGTGGAGGTCTGGGGAGAAATGCTCCAGATATGTCATTGGAATGTGGGAGGAAATTCTAGTACCCGGAGGAAAACTGCACAAAAGTAGGGAGGGCTTGCAGACTCTGCACAGAGGCAACCCAGCTGAGAATCGTACCGGAGGATCTCTTGCTGTGAGGTGATAACATTAAGCACTGCATCACTGCACCGCCCATCTCCCTAGATGCCAGGTTTCTGCATTCAGGAAATGAAAGAAAACATGTACTACTTTGTATCTCTCTGTTAATTGCTTTGTACTGGCTATAAACTAATTGCTATCTGTTATAATCCGACCTAAGAGAGGAAGCCAGCTATACACGGCTTTGCTTCTTTCCTCTATCCTACCCCAGTTCTCACCTACCCTCTTACTCTATTATTAAACTTCCCACATACCCATTTCTCTTGTGACTCTTATTCCCTAACCCTCCTCAAACAACCTTATTACTGTCATACAAACATTCATATTTCTTTTTATCTAATTCCCAACTTCCACTTATATTTTAACACCATTCCCAACTACCTTTATCCCTCCAATAATGCTTTGCACTATATTCATTCTTAGTCACATCCCTTCTTAACAGTACCTAGCTATTCTATATTGTGTCTTCTACTTTTCTGAAAAAAAAATCACTTCTTTCTAGTTTAACTACATCCTCGTATTCTAGTCTTTTAATCCCCTCTGTGCCTTACATTTCAGAGGCAATACTTGGACAACCTAACTCTCTTCTTTCATAGAAAATAATTATTTCTTACCTACTCACTATTAGCTTTCAGACTCCACCACCTCTAAATACCCTACTGCCCTGCAACTTATTTCTCCTTCTTGGTCCATACTTCCCCTCTACCTGCCAACAATAACATACAGATCAGTTTACATTATCATGCTATTCCTTAGCTTATCTTCTATTCTTCTTCTCCTACTGGGCTAACTCTAATCCTGCCATGACTCTATAATAGCTCTCAACATCTCAACAACTCTTTCCTAACCACCTATTCATAATTTCTCCCTATGCTCTCCACACAGCACACCAAACTTATTTAATGACTCCCCTCACCTTTACTCCAAATAGAGACTGTTTAACTCCATTTCAACTAAAACTAAAACAAATTAAGGGGAACAAATCTCTCCATAAAACAAGTATCAATACTTCCCCAATATACTATCTTCTCAGAGGAGACATTCACCCTAATCCTGGCCCTTCCTATCACATGGAACATCAAGGCAATTCTCTTCCACACACTACTCTAAACATACAATGGTCTCCTCCCAATCCTGGTAATCTAACTTTTGGTGCAATAAATGTTAGAAGCATAAGAATTAAAATTGCTAACTACGTGCCTGGATTACACAATATAAACCTGATATTCTTGCTGCAACTGAAACTTTGCTTAAACCTAGCACAGATGACTATGAAATGGTACCTCTTGATTATAATATCAGCTGTAATGACCATATAAAAAGGAAAAGTGGTGGTGTTATTGGTTTAATATTTCCCAGCAACTACTGTATTTCCCCTTACAACAAACCAATATCAAAATTCAGCTTAGTAGAGCTTCCTATTACTTTCCAGAAATTACAATTAAAAACAAATATGTATTATTTTCCTTTACACCCCCCCGTGACAATGCAGCTATACTGGAAGACATCTCACATTGGATATCCATAACAAATCCACAGGAAAAAAAATGCTACTAGGTGATGTGAATGTCAGTTGGTTGGACATAAACACTAACTACCCTACAGCTAGCATAAGCTTATTTGATTTCAAACAACTAATTAATAGCCCCATAGATTATAATACAACATAAAATTCCTTATTAGACTGGATTCTAGTATCAGACCCTAGCAAATACTCCACGACAGGTATCATGTCTGACTGTCTCAGTGATCATCTCTCAATTTATACTGCCAATGGGGTCTGAATGGAGAGATGGTAAAATCAGCAAAGGTAGAGAATTATTGCTAGAAATGAATTCATCCTCAAGTTTTGGTGAGTGCTTTCATGAGGTGGACCCTGTTTTTCACAAAATCTCGCCAAGAAGACACTGATATAGAGACTGTATTTTATATCGCATATATCATGGACAGAAGTAGGTTAAAAAATGAAGAAGATAATTGGGTATACAAGTCCCAGGATAAAAAAAAGTGTCCAAGTTCGGTAGGCGTACTGGTACCAGGACTGGAAAAAATGACAATATAGAATCCTAAAGACATGGAAATATTCCTACAATGGGGCTCGGCCAACCCTGAGGTAAGGATGTCCCCACTGTTCTACCATTCCACACAAATCACAAACACTAATAGGCCAAAAAATAGCCATACAGACAATAGACTGGACTATTGAGGTTAAGAAAGAAATTATGTATTGTTACTATTATGCAAGAAGCCCAGAATTCTGTGTTCATTAATACAACAGATCAGTGAAAAATACTATATAGACTAAGAAACCTTGTGCTGTTTGGAAAAAGAAGCCACCAAGGAAGTGTAAACATTTAAAGAACAAAATTTAGAGATGTTTGAAGGGTATAAAAAGAAATATGGACATGGGAAAGAAAGAGAGATCTGATATGGTGCAATATTTATGCAAATGAGAAAGACAAATTATTCAATACAAAAAAGGTATCCCCAAAGATATTCAAAGAGAAATATAGGCAAAGGCATCCACATATGGAAAATTTCACAATAAAAACATAAGATCACAAAGAGGGAATGTAGAACAGAAGATTAGTCAAGTAGAAGTTAAAAAGAATAGAAGTTGAAGTTGTGAAATATTTGCAAAGTGAAGGATTCAGTGTAGAAAGTCTAACACAGGTCATATCACAGCATGATGGAACAACTAGTCCCCAAATTAAGGAGAAACAAGAGGAGCAGGAGACATTTGAAGAAGAAATATGGACATGGAAAAGAAAAGGAGATTTAATATGGTGCAATATTTATGCAAAGGAGAATGCAAAACTAATCAATGCAAAAAGATCAGCACCAAAGATATTTGAAAAGAAATACAGGCAAAGACATCTGGATGTAAAAAAATTTACAATACAAAAAATAAGAAAACAAAGAGGAAAAGTATAAAAGAGGATTAGTAATCAAAAAGTTAAAGAAATAGAAAGTGAAGTTATGGATTATCTGTGAAGTGAAGAATTTAGTGTAGAAAATCTAACTTTGATAACATCACAGCAGGATTGAGCAATGGATCCCCAAATTAAGGAGAAATCAGTGGAGCAGGAGCCATCTGATCAGTTGTCATATGAAGATACTTTGGAGCCTCCCATAGGAAACCAGTACAAAGGTTCAGTTGGAGCTATTCACCATAGGAAAGAACAGGAAACTGTGGCAACTCTGACACAGTGAATGCCGTGGAGTAATAGGCCAGTGAGTTCCCATATGAAAGAGTAATGGTTGACACAGGGTGAAACTGAAGAGAATGTGACACAGGAAGAAGCTCTGGAACTTTCTATGGAATGCCTGCTGCAAATGGTGAACAAAGAATGTGCCCTCAGTTTAGAAGAAAATGATCTTAATTTAATAGAGATGGCTAGACATATTACGATCAGTGAAAGAAATAGGCTGCAGAAAGTGAATAAAACCCAAAAAGTTGGAAGTCTGATAAAAAAAATGACCACAGTAGTTAGGACTGTCCATAGAGATTCATGTGATATAATAGAATATAATAGAAGTAAATAGGATACATTACTGTGCAGTCAAATTAATAACAGATGAAGTCCTACCACAAGAACACAGGATACTAAGGGAAAGGACAGGGAGAAATAGAATGCCATCATGGAAGTATAGAATAGAGAAAACTATAAAGCAGTTAAGACAAGAAGTGTCACTGTTGGAAGAGTATAGAAGAGGGAACAGATCAACAAAAATACTCAGAAAGAAGTGATAAAAGCAATGCAAAGTATTATAATGGATCAGGATCTATCATGCACTATTGTAAATAATAAACTAAAATATCAGCACAGACAGAAACACTTAATAAATGCATAGATAAATACAAAGGAATAATACAAAATAAACAATTTACTGATGCCTCAAAAAGTTTTATAGAGAATTGGGAAACAAGGTAAAAGGAATTGAATTACCACCAAAACAAAAGATGAAATAGATACATTTTGGAGAAGTATTTATGAAGATCCTGTGGAACATAACAAAGATCTAAATGGACAGAAGAAGTAAAAGAAAGAATAAGAAGTTCAAATGTACAGGACATGAAATGGGATGAAGTAATGGCCAGAGAGATTGAGACAAAGTTAAGAAAAACCTGGAAAACCTAAGGCCCAGATGCAGTACCTAACTTCTTGCTAAAAGTATTAACATCTTTGCATGAAGATATAGGCATGAGTAAGAACTATTTATATGCACATCCAGAGCAAACATCAGTCTGGCTAACAATGGGAAAAACAATGCTGCTACCTAAGAGTGAACCTGCAAGCTACCCTAAAAGTTATAGACCAATAACTTGCCTTCCGATGACATATAAACTATGCAATGGAATTGATGCTGACAGTGTTTATAGTCATTTAGAAGAAAACTCAGTTATTGCACTAGAACAAAATGGTAATAAAAGTAAGTCATATAGAACAAAGGATCATTTGTTGTTACATGAAGTCATAGTGGGGAACTGTAAAAAGGGGAAGAATCTATGTATGGCATGGACAGACTACAAAAACATGTGACAGTATCCCACATTCACTGATAAAAGAGTGCTTAAGAATCTATAAAATGCACCCTACACTGATAAACTACATCACAGTGGCTATGAAACAGTGGCAAACTATTTTGGAGTTAAGACAGGATGAAGGACAAGTTATTATTCCAGGGATAAACATTCAAAGAGGGATATTCCAGGGTGACGCTCTGTCACTGCTGCTCTTTTGCCTTGCCTTTAACCTATTAGGCTGACTGCTTAATCATGGCTTTAATTTGGCTCCTAGAAAGCAACAAAGTGTAAAGACTTCTCATCTTCTCTTTGTTGATGATTTAAAACTGTATAGCTCATCAGATGAGGAACTGAAAGCACAACTGCAAGTTGTCAAAACTTTTTCCGATGATATAAGAAAGTCATTTGGTCTTCATAAATATGCAAAAGTAACCTTTAAAGCAGGAAAGCTGCAGCACCAAGAAAATAAAAGTTTGAGACAAGAATGCAATATAAAGATCTTGAGAAACAGGGGGTGTATAAAGATTTTAGAATTGATGAAGGATCAACAAAAAAAATGAACAAATGTGAATAAAACTCAGTAATACTTAAATTAAACCTGAAAACAGCATGGACATCTAAGAACAAAGTTCAAGCTACAAACCAGCTTGTTCATCCTGTCCTAACTTACAGGTTTGGAGTAATTGACTAGCCCCAAAGGGTATTGGTTAGATTAGACATAAACAAGAAGAATGGTTCATGCTTATCAAATGATTTATAAAAAATCAGTGCATACCAAGATTATATATTCTCCATTCTGAAGAAGGTATGGACCTCCTAGAAATTGATTGCATGTTTAGATCTGCAGTCATGGGACTGCATATATATCTGCTGACCTCACAAGACCCAAGCATAGCAAAAGTTTTGAAATAAGAGGAGAATAAATCTAAGATGACTTTCCTTCTTAGTCTAGCAGAACATTATCGGTGTCAAGTGGGAATGGAAATCAATCCAGAAGTAGATAAAAATCAGGCAGCAACTGAATGTGCCAAAAACAAAAGAGAGAATGTAAGGTGAAGGATTAGATTAGAAGGCAAAAAATGTGGAAAATGAATACATATAGTTGCAAGCATAGAAAACTCCTGGAAAACCTCATGTTGATCAGGATTGAATGCAGGACTGGTTAAGGAGAGGTGAATTCAAACCAAAAGATGAAAAGTTAATATTAGCAGCCCAAGATAGTGCACTAAATACATTTTGGTTTACAAAGTCCATCTTACATATGGGAGAAATAATGTTGCTGGTTGTGACATACTAATGGCAGAAGGACTGTATACTGAAAGGCATAATAATGTAGTAAAACTGTTACTTTGGGGATTGTGCAAACATTATAATACTGAAGTAGCTGAAAAACAATGGTAACATGAGCCACAAAGTGTCATAGAAAATGATGAAGTCTACATAACATGGGATCACCCATGACCAACAGTTCAAAAGATAGATGTGAGAAAACCAGATATAGTGGTCCATGAAAGGAAGACAAAAGTAGCATTGATCATTGAAATCACTACACCCAGTGATTACAGTGTCTTCCATAAAGAGAGACACAAAGTCATAAAATACCAGAATTTGCAGGCAGAAATGAGGGCAATGTGGAAGAAGGATATCCAGACAGTTCCAATAGTACTAGCAGCAATGGGTCTTATAAAAAGGAATTTGCAATTGTACTTAGATATGTAACTGATACTTGTAACTGTATGAATTGCAGAAGGTGTCATTTCTGGGCACATTGCAGGTGTTGCAAAGAGCACATCTGGCTGATATCAAAGACTGAAACAATACTAACTTCATGAACTTTAATCATACTTTGACTTAGGAATAGGGTCTATTCTGGTCATGGTATTAGAAACCCAAAAGACTTAGAGAAATTAAAACCATGGCTACATTACTGTGCAACTAATTTGATAACAGACAAAGTCTTACCACAGAAATACAGGAATGTAAAGAAAAGGAAGGGGAGGAATTGAATGCCATCAAGGAAGTATAGAATAGAGAAAACTATAAAGCAACACAGAATAACAAGTGAATGCACAAACATGGCTCCAGTGAAATGAGACACTGTATATTAAAATAAATAAGTGCTTTCTCGTCTGTATATGATGCTTCTTCAGATTTCAGTATCAACACCAAACACATATCCATTTAAATACTAAAACATCCATTCAAAATCTCCAATCATAATACAAGCCATATTATCTAATTAAATGGCAACTTAAAGTGAGACTCACACAAATAAAACCACATAAATATCTAAAATCACAGTTCTAAAAATTAAAAATGCTCTATTTCATGCAGTAATGCTTATATAAAACCGTATATAAAAATATATATATTATCAAAACACAAAAAATCTATTTAAAAACAAGGTAACCCCAAGCTACCATATAGGTGGCAATCCACTAAGCACAGAAGAGGTTATCAGGGACCTGGGGACCCAGGTTGACAGTGGCCTTTCTTTTGACACTCACATTGCTAAAGTGGTTAGAAAGACCTTCTACATTGCCCACCTGATCATGAAGGGATTCACATCCAGATCTAGTGAGGTCATTGTTCCCCTGTACTCTTCACTTATCAGACCAATGATCGAGTACAATGCCCCATTCGGGATGTATCTAACCCGACATCTGCAGCAATTGGAGAGACCCCAAAAGTTCCTCACCAAAAGGATAAAGGGACTCCAAAATCTGTCATATGCTGCCAGATTGAAGAAACTCCAGCTCTATTCAGTCGCATACCGCCTGCTCAGAGGTGACATGTGCCTGACATACAAGGCCATGTCCAACCCGGAATTAATGGACATGCTTCACCTCAAAAAATCCAAATCCACCAAAACCACTAGAGCAAGCAACTTAAACCTTAGCACGGATATAAATAGGACGTGCTGGAGGGATAGATTTATCACTCAGAGACTCCCTATGCTGTGGAATAAAATCCCGGTCCATGTGAGGCAGAGCACCTCGCTGACTCTGTTCAAGAGAAATCTAGACCTGTGGATGGGAGATCGTAGGTTTACCCCGGGAATCATCTCTGTGTCACTGCTGGACAGAGGCACAACAAACTAATGGGCACAGTATTTTTTCATATAAGGGGTGGCGTAAGCCACAAAAATTTGGGCTAGGCTTATAAATGCCTTAGGGCAGATAGCCTAGTATAAACCTATGAACCTATGAACCTATATAACAGCCTATCTATTAAAAAAGGCTTAATATATACCCTGTCATTTAAACCATAAGATTTATCTGCCTGAAGTTGAATAATCCATTTTATCTCTGCCTTCTCTGTTACATTTTTAATATTTCCTAAATGAGGACTTCTGTGAGTCAATTCCAATACTATGAATTTAAACTTATGTAGTGAACCCTCATTAAGTACATGTCTAGCTATGGCACTAGTTTCATCCTCCTTATTTAATGAATATATATATATATATATATATATATATATATATATATATATATATGTTCTCTAATACTTCCCTTAAGGTATGCTTCATCATCCCAACATAGAAAGCTGGACACTTGACACAATATGCCATATAGACCAAATCCCTACTTCTACAATTAACATAATGGTGGAATTCATATTATCTAGCTGTAGTGGGTGGATGCATTTGTTCTTAATCACTAATGTATGAGCAAAAATTGCAACTGCTACAAGCATATGTGCTTGTTTTTTGGGATTGTATGCTCCCCTTGTCTTCTATCCCATAACACAGTAGCCTCTTCAAGGATTTATTATTTTTATAGGCAAAGCTAGGTATCTTGCCTAATATTCCTCTAAGCTTATCATCAGCTAACAGAATTCTCCAATTTCTGTATACAACATTTTAAACTTCATTATTATTCCTAGTAAAGGCAATAGCCATCCTATATTTATTCTTAAAATTATCTGGAGTGGATTTCCTGGGGGGAATGGGATCTAATTTATGATCCCTAAAAAAAGGTCTCCCCTTCCCTTTATGATCCACCTTATTCTTAAGCTGAGATAAAGAGCACTCATTAAATTTATAACTTCTATGAAATGTTTTATTCTCTAACTCCCCTAAAGCTATTTCACAGTCATACTTAGTGCTCTTTAGGCATGACATTATCAGGCCTTTCCCTTTTACTATGTTCTTATAAATGTGGGGAGGATCCATGCTTCCTCTATGTAAAAGATTATTCCTTTTTTAAATTGTCAGTTTTTGGATTGGTATGTTAAAAGATTAAAAAATTCCTAGAAATAAACATGAATGGTGAAGTACCTGACATTGTCCCATGGAATTCACTAAAGGCTTACTTAAATGGAATAGTTAAAAGCTTTTATATTAGTAAAACAAAAAATGGGTCAAATAATTGAATACACTACAGGCCAAAATAGACACACAAAGTTAAGTATAAAATCAAATGACATAATCAGTCAGGCTGAATTTAAAAACGTAAATGCAAAATATGTTGAAATTCCAAATATAAAGTTTCAATAAACCTGGAAAAACTTAAGCTTCAGGCATATTTAGTAAACCCTTTAAGCTTGCATAAACTTGCTCTTAGATCAAAGAAAATAAGTAAACTAAATCATGAAAAAATTATAACACACATATATATATATATATATATATATATATATATATATATATATATATATATATCAAATAAAAAAGAAACAACAACAAATATTAAAGGTATTCTTGAGGGCTTTAAAATATTTTATGAAAATATAAATAATAATACAAATAACCTAGATAATGAAAATTTAGTTGAAACTTTTCTAAGGGAAAATATAAATAATAAAATAACAAGTAAACCAATAAAAAATGATAGACTATTCACTTTAACAGAAATAAAAAATCAAATAAAAAAGTAAAACAATAAAACAATAAGGCACCCATCTTAAATGGTCTAATATTAGAACAATAAAAAATACTACAGGATGATGCACTTAAAATGTTAAATAAGGTCTATAGAGAAATAAAAACAACTGCTGAAGTCCTCCCATCATGTAAATATTCCCTTATATCACTAGTTTTAAAACAAGATAAGGATCCTACAATGTGTTCATCATACAGACCCATTTCACTTTTAAACGTGGACTGTAAGATGTTCATGTCCATTTTAGCTAACATAATTAATCTACTTATGCTTAACTAACTGCGGTGGTGCTGCGGTAGCATTGTCGCCTCACAGTAAGACGTTGTCCGGTTCGATTCTCAGCAAGAGCGTCTTCTGTGTAGAGGCATGCATGAATGGGCGTACCTTCATGGAAGGTTGTGCTTCAGTGCTGGCAACTTAGCACGTAAAAATCTACTGCCAATCATTAGCATAAGTAGTGTTCTGCTGTGGCGACCCCTAACCGGGAAAAGCCAAAAGACGCAACAAGAACTTAACTATGATCAAGCTGAGCTTATTTTAAATAGACAAGTACAGGATAATATAATAAGAATACATACATACATTAATAGACTATGCAAATAAAAATAAAAAATGCTATTATTAGTCTTGATTTAGACAAGGCACTTAAAGTGTATAATTTCTCATTTGAGATAATTGGATTAATGTCTAAGTTATACAATAACTCTTGTGTGTATGATAAAATAGGTTCTTTTGTTTCTAATTCCTTAAACAATGCTGTCCACTGTTACTCTTACTTTTAGAATTAGCTGTAGTACCCTTTGCTAATAGTATTAGATCCAATAAGAACATCAATGGTATAAAATAAATAATTTCAAACTAAAGATTCTGCTCTTTGTTGAATATATTTTACTGACAAGAGGACTATAGAAATGTTATTAGAATATATAATTAGGTCTAGGAGTCAGTTTGAAGAAATCTCAAACTTAACATTTAATAATAATAAAAACAAGTACATTATTAATAAAAAATGTAAAAAAAAATCATACAAAAATATTCTAACTTCAATTGGAATAGCAATCAAATTTAATAACTTGGTAAAACCATTATGTTCAATAGTAAATACATGATACAAACAAATTTTCAACAGGTTGTTGATAAAATTTTAAGTTTAGTCACAAATTGAACAAATGCTTCTTTACTTTGGAAGAAGAATTAATGCTTATTAAGATGGTAATTCTACCTAAAATATTGTTTGCCTTACAATCTCCGGTACTATTTCCACCAAAAAAACTGATGAAGAAGATAAATAATATTCTACTTACATTTTTGGCATCATAATAAACCAAGAGTTTCCTTTGATTGGCACAGAAAAGGGTGGGATAATGGTGGAATAGGATTCCCTGATATTCAATTGTATGCTACTTTAACAGTTGTACAAGTTGTAGTGTTGTGGATAAATTCAACCATATAATTCAAAATGGAAACAAATGCATCAAGAATTATTATTATTAAATAATAAATATATCACAGCCAGACATAAACAAATAGTCCCTAATAGTTTTATCTGGTTATTAAAAGATATTTGTGTAAATGGAATTATACCGTCTTCTCAAGTTCCCTATTCAAATAACATCATCTCCTCTTTCCAAAAATGTTCATATTCTAACCATTGTATTAAAGATTTAAATATTTTCTAGGTTTCCAATTGCATATACAAATGACTGCTTAGAAACTCATAACTTCAACAAACAGCTAGTATTGAAACAACCAAATAACTTAATTTATTGGCATCAATTATTACATCATATATATATATATATATATATATATATATATATATATATATATATATATATATATATATATATATATACTGTTGAAAATGTAAGGTCCAAATACAATCAAGATTCTGAGAACTGGTTAATTTTCAATTATTTAAAGATTTGATGAACACTGAGTTAAATAAGGTATTTAACTCAGATAAAAAATCATTCCTCAAATCAGTGGAATTCTTAATAAATAGCAATAATAATGCAATGAAAAATAAATGAAATAAATCATATTCGTCACAAATTTATAAAATTCTTAAGTTGGATTTTACATATTTAGACAATTCCTATTGGAATTATTCCACCAAATTAATAATGAAGACTTCTTTGAGGAATTCAAGAAAATAAT
This sequence comes from Protopterus annectens, assembly GCF_019279795.1. Lineage (NCBI taxonomy): Eukaryota > Metazoa > Chordata > Ceratodontiformes > Protopteridae > Protopterus > Protopterus annectens. Next base: position 1,440,972,991 of record NC_056731.1, read on the forward strand.
ATTAAAATCTACAGATAAAACCATATCTTCAATATATTGGAAAAGTTTCACTTGGAAATTCTTGCACAGAGCTTTTGTTGCTCCTAACAAAATTACAGTTATGTATAAATCAAATAGAATTAAATGCTGGAGATGTGACTCTGAAATAATAGCTGATTGGATGCATATGGTATATGAATGTGAAGACAGCTCCCCTTTTGGAAGGAAATGAATAATTTCATTCAAGCCGTATGATCAGATAGATGCAATATGTCTAAATTTTTAGTTTTATTTAGTGCTCTGATTCCTGAGATAATTCCAAAAACACAAGTGCCTCTTCTTGGTCTATTCTTGAAATAGCAGAAAAGTAATTATTAAAAATTAGAAAAATAAAGTTAACCCATCTAGTGTTGAGTTTATTAGTATGGCAAAAATTGTTTGCAGTAGTGAATTGTATTCTATAAAGATTAGAATTTCTCATATTACACATTCATATAAATATTGGCTTAAGCTTAAAAATGTGCTTGAAAAATATTAATTGTTGATATGCATAACTTTAATATATTGATCAGCTATGGACCTATGTAAATATTTATTTCTCTGTTTTATAATTGATTTATCTATTGTTTTAAAACCAAATAAAAAAAAAAAAAAAAAGAAAGAAAATGTGCTGTGGAAATTTCACTGACTGTGCTACAACAGTAAGGAACAGTAGAAGGCAACACCAGGGGCCTGTCTGAGAGGAGAGGAAACATAATTGCCATAGCACACAAAAGCAACAGTAAGGAAAAGTAGAAGGTAACATCAGTGGTCTATCTTAGAAGTAACAAGATTGATGACTGCATTATTGTATAATGATCTGTCTGAGATAAACCTATTTGGTAGATGATAAGAACATTTGCTTGCAGACATATCAACAGTTGTGAGTAGCCAGTATGAATTCTAATAAACAGTGCAGAGCACAGTTTCTGGAATACTTAGATTCCTGCATATTAAGGATTGATAAAGTATTTTGTAACACTATTTACTGTGAAAGTCCTATTCAGATTACATGAATAAGAAGAGAGATGAGAGAACACTCTTACTGGCATATCATGTAGACAGCTCTATCTGATGTCTGTTGTAATGCATAGGTGGCTAACTAAACCTTGCAGGGCAAAAAATGTGATACTGTGGCTTACTGAAGAAGGAAAAATGGGAGGAGTAACTTAGAAAGGAATTTAAGTACACAAAAGCAGTATCTCACAGAAAAGTCTGTTATCTCAGCAATGAGTTGATATTTCTGGATGCTTTTTTCAGAAAACACACAACACATCAGTAGGAAACAACATTTGTAAGAGGCACTGCATAACAATAAGTGTACTAGTACCAAGACCTCTCAAAATTAGCACTGCTTCTGTGTTCTTCCATTCTAAGTGAATGGAACTGAGATGTGATGGTCCAAACATGGGCATTATAGTCTCAACAACTATGTCATCACAATGCACTATGGGGAAGATTTAGCTTTAGAATAAACAAGCTCTGATCAGGATGTCTGCCCCCAGAAGGGCAGTGAAGGTTACCAACACAAGAAAATTAGTAGTGACTACTACTTTCTGAGGAACACAGATTAGCAGTGTGTAGAAATTCAAGAAAAGATAAAAAAAATGTTTTCTTTTTATTTGTTACCCATAGTAATCCTTTAACTTTAAAGTCCTGTGTAGTAAGCTCTGTAGATCTAACTTATGCAATTAACTTTATTTTAATTTCAGTTAAAAAGTTGGCTATCTTTTAGTTTGATTTTTTTAACAACTACAGATTCATCCCATGGAAATGTATTCTTTCTTGTATCAAACATGAATACAAATTTTTCAGCCAGATCATAATTCTCAAATGCCACTGCATTGCCCATCTGCAGTAATGCCCTTACATTATGAACAGAAAAAAAACTAAGGGTGAAACTGTGCTGCCAAAAATGTTAAAAGTGTTTATTCGCTTTTCCTATTTAATTCAGAATTCAAATAACTGGTTTTCTAATCACCACATTATCCTGCTGCTGTACCTTAATGCTTCCTTCACATGCTGCAACTCCTGCATACGTTTTTATCACCACCAACTTTGCACTCCTCTCTGCTTTTCCTGCTTTATCTCTGAGAATCATCAGCCTTCAGTCTTTCCATTCACTTTGGTACACAGTTTCATTAGAATTTAAAATCCACCCATTGAGGTACAACACCTTTCCATGGTGTCTTCCCAGGAAAGTTATGAAACATCTCTCAGCTTATTTTCCACCATTGGAAACACAGGCAATACATTTACAAGACCACTCAATCACGATCTCCACTATTACAACTGTTTGAGGTATTAAACCTCTCATTTTTATTGAGATATGGATAACTCCACAGTACTGCTCAAATCACCACATAAATGCATGCACACAATACCTGTATTCTTCTCAAGGCTACCCTAGCACTGGATTTGACTAAATGCATGAAAAGAGTTAAGGGAATTTTCCCTACACCCTGGCCAAATTTCTCATAGATAGTATGAATACCAAATTGGGTATCTCTTGAAAAGAGGGTATAGATCTAGTAGAGTTGAGCTGGTCAACAAAGCATAAACAGGTACAATAAATAAATTATTTAATTAATTAAAATGCATAACAAATATGAATAGAGAATAGAAATTTTGACTTCCTGTTTGGCAGTGATTTTTTTATGTATTTATTGCAATGTATGAAATAAAAATAATTAGAGTTGTTTAGTCTGTGAACAATAAATGAATAAAAGCTTGAACAAAATACATGATAAGAGATATTAGGAAAGTAAAGATGAGAGAATTAAAAATACACTAGTCTGTTCATATATAGTAAGAATACTGAGGAAATAGGAAGAAGAGATAGGATAAAAATGTGGAGGAAATGGAATGTCAGGACTTAGTTTCCATGTAAGGATTAAAAGTAATACAGTTGTAGGTTACCATTGTAAAGAGATAAGATGTATTTATGTATGTATGTATGTATTTATTTATTTATTTATTTATTACTGTAAGGAGGGAATGTGCTGAGATTCAGATTTGTAGAGAGGATAGTCCTGTAATTCATTAACTCAACACTGGCTATTTAAAATGGATTTGAAGTTCAAGAGAGATGACTATAAGGTATGAGAATCATAAATTTGGTCATAATTGTGATCCAAAGAATGCTAGATTGTTTTGGGGAATGAGTTTCTTTGGAGTGGATTGGCAATAATTTGAGTGGAAGAATTTATGGAGTAAATACACTAATATGCATTTGGACAGAAGATGGATGAGCAACATATTGGCCTTGATAATAAGTTATAGTGGCACCTGGATTTGAGAAGAATTTATGACTTAACAACTGTCGTTAAGCAGATATACAGCTTGCTGATATTTTGTGTTTATTGGCTATCATTAGTAGTATGCAAAATACAATATAAGTCATGCTGTACCACACAAGAAGGTGTCTAGAGTCTTGTGGCATCTTTTGCTGCAGAAGATAGGTTTCATTTTGAACTAGATGTAGATTGTTTCATTTGTGTACCATTTAAAGGTCAAGAAGTATCTATCCAGACATGCACATATTTAAAGAGAGAAAGAGAGAGAGACTTGCTTAATGGCTTAACTTAATTGGAAGAGAATATGGTTAATAGACTTTATAGAGCCAACTGTTTTTTTGTATGTTATTTATATTTCTGGGTGCATGAAGTTATGTTTTAAATGTTTGTCATTAATCTTAATTCGATAAACCAGATGGCAAATATGGTAGTATTGTCGAGTACAAATTCACGTATGCTAGACAGAAGATGAGATTATCACCACAGAGAAAACAGTTTTAAAGGTGTGATATAACTGAGGTGTGAAAAAGTACGAAGGAAAATAGCAGCAGCCAGGTCCTGAGTGTTGCGCAGACATAGCTTTCTGTCTAGTAGTTTGGAGAGAGATTTGAGACTGGGCACTGTTGATTAGACGAAGCAGTATTTGCTGGATTTATTAGAGAGATGGCAAAGATTGACTTCAGAGATCTGGGAAGATCACTGCTAAGACTAAGGTGTTTATTATGAGTCAGAATGTTATGTAAATGAATATATTACAAACATGAATGACCCTTGGATTAAACTGTGTGAATGTGGGTAACTGTAGGGTTTTAGGAAGTACAGCTATTTGCCAATGGTGGAGAATTGTCTGATGCTGAGCTACAAGTAGGGGTGCTGGATGAGAAGTACTGGAAGTGTCGCACTGAATAGGTCCAATTCAAGTGTGGAACAGATTGCTATTATCAAAGTATTTGGATACTGTGTTTTAAGTAAGGCTAATGGTTTTGTTCCTTTTAACCTTGTGGCTAGTGGGGTATTGTTATTAACTATTTCATTGTTTCCATTCCACAGTACTTCTGGATTACCTTTAAAATATACCATCTTTTTGATATAAAGACTGTTTTTCTATTAAAATTCTTACAAGACTTTGTGAGGGAATATTCTCAGGATTTCTGACCACTTTTCTTGACAACAGATTTTAGACTGGGAGTAAACTGAGTTGTGAGGCTGCAATATGATATATTTATTTAAGTATTTCATTCAAACTTTGATGGGCAGTACTGTTTTACAAGGAGAGAAGTATTTTGAACAGCTGCTGGCAGTACTGGGCTTGGATTGTGAAAATGCAGGTGACCAGGAGGTATGTGCATTATGATTCCACAAAAGGAGCTCATTTTCTCAGGGATAACATACCTTATAATCTTGTTCTCTGTAAACCTGTTTATTGTGAATGAGAAGATGGTGGTGGCAGTCTACAGGTCATGTATAATAGATGGAAATATTTAGCTATAAAGGAATAGAGAGATGAAGTTAGTTATAAACTAGTCTTTGGTAATTTGGTTTCCAGTTTTTGGATTTATCCAAGTCAAGGTACCTATTATTTTTAGATCATAATTTAAGAGGGATGAGTAGTTCATAGAAGAAAGGGATTTACTACAGTGTTGTTTATGGCAGCCAGCTATTTGATAGTGAGGGCTATTTACATCTGCCAGAATACTGGTAATAATAGGGTCTGCAATACTGTAACATACTACAGGTAGGTTGTAAACTACAGCAAAATCCAATGTATGCAGAAATTTAGCGGTCAGGTAGCCATGACTAATTTGGATCTTAGTCTGAGAGGTTGAGGATGATGGGATTGTGGGGCATAGCTGGATAATTTTGATTAATGGCATTACTCTACCACAAATTCTTGGGACACATCGATTAGTTGTTTGTGATGAACTGTAGTTTTATACTAGTGGGTTTTAATGAGATTTTACTGATTGCTACCATACCAAGCTACTTTGTATCTATCCAATGTTCAAAATATTTCATTTTGTTTTAGTGAGGATGGATGTATTCAGGTATCATACAGACTTTTTAGATGTGAAAAGACTTTAAAGATGGCCTGGATTAATGTGGGTGTGTTTCCCCTTACAACAAGGACTGAAATGGTTAAAACATAGAAGAGTGGATCCATATTACTAGAGACTAGTTTATAACTAACGTCACCTTTCTATTCCTAGTAAGAATACTTATACCAAGAAAGAAATAGTAATTAAATTGTATTGCCCTAATATGGGTGAAGGTTTGATTGTTTCTTTGCAGAAGAATTTAAAGAATAAATTTGTACCTGTTGCTTCTGATATGATTTTACAGTTTTTGCTGGATGCTTGACTGACAAAAGTAGAAAATAAACAAAAATGCTAATTTATACATGTTTAAAGATTATGAAGCTTGATGGTTGTTTAACCAGTAAATAACCAGTTAAGAGCAAATTAGTTACTTTTACAAGTTGTGGTCACATGGTATGGTATAGCTCTACAGAAATGTAATGGGCAGAAGGACAGGAAATAGACTATAAAATATGGGCCACCATGGATTGCTCTTTAAGCATTTGACCAAGAAAAAAAAAGATAAGAAAAAAATGCAACAAAATAGAAGCATATTGATTTTCCCTGTAAAAAATTGTTTGGAGTTGAATTTTATGTGCAGCAAGGCTTACATTCAGGTGCTGGGATTTCAGACACTGTACAGCAGGATGGAATTTTATCTGTAGAAGTACATCATGCATATTACTTGTGTTATAGGAAATAGACTAGACCTGGCAAGCTACCAGTAAAATGTAAGTGACGGGTAAAGAGTTTAGCATTTGTAATGACCACAAGAATAAAATCCTTACCAAAAGCTCCAATCAATAAACAAAGCTGTAGTTACGATGTACATATAGATGAGGCTAACTCTAAATTAATACCAGTGCAGCCCACTAAAAATTATTCAGTATACTTATTGAGACAGCCAAATCATTACATAGTCACACAGTTTGTCTTCCCTACAGTGCAATTGTGAAGTAACTGTCAAAGGTATGAGCTTGAATTTTACCAGGTAATTTTTTCTAAGCCAACAGTACTAGAAACTTCAGTGTTCAGGGATGACTACAGAAGAAGCAACACAGTTGTGAAAACTGATACACTTTGCCTTTGTGTGCCAGTTTAGTACGTAGAGAATCTTGGATAAAGTGTGTGAAATTGCCTTGATATTGTCAGTCTTTTCTCAGTCAACACTATTAAATTTCACAATGTCCAGAAGCAAATCCAGAAGAAGAAGTGAGGTTCTGAAAACCCAAGTGATACACATTGGCAGGCAAAAGGCAATGTTTTTCTTGTCCAGTAGTATAAGATATCACAATATTTCACAAGCAATTCTAGAAGACATAGAAAGGCTCTGAGAGCCAGCAAGCTTTTGTTGTGAGTGCCATTTAATAAAGGGGTGACCTCAGATACAGCATTTGTTTGCAATTAGAAGTTACCAGGTAGGCTTTTCTTTGCCAACAGTATCACATATTACAGCATCCCAGAGACAACTCTAAAAGAAGTAGCTAGCTTCTGGAAATCTTTGTGTTGTGCTTGCATGTGTGAATGAACTTGGAAAAGAGGTAAATTTGGGTGCAATATCTGATTTTATCTGTTAACATGTGCAGGGGGAAGTAAAGAACAAAAACTAGTGCAAAAAATGTTAAGTATTAGTGTTATAAGAACCACCCTATGGATATTAGCTAAAGAAGGATATCATATTTGGACTGTGGCCTCATCATAATGGAGAAGTTGATAAGCCACTCTAATCTTTAAATCTATGTTGTCTGGAGTTTACCCTTCCCCATAAGGCTATTCTTGTCAAAATGCTCTAAAAGCAAGTAACAAAAAAACACAAAAAAAGTTAGTGCCCCCCAATGGAACATTCAAAGAGTCAGATTATCTTGCCTGAGAAAGGGATTTTGGGGCTCAGCTAAGGAACCAGGAACATGGTAGTGTTTACAATTGAATATGGCCTGGAAATCTTGATATCCTGATGAGACTCAGCATCAAAAAGCTGTGTGAAGCCATAATGTGGATTTAATACTGTCAAGGTGAATGGTGACACAGAATGTACTGTGCGCAAAATGGCAGGCAGAAACAGGATGAGTTAAGATACTCTAGACTACGGCGGAATGAGCTGGCCCATGAGACATGGGAGATCACGTCAGTGGAGGAGAATGAATTAGAAAATGGACAAGTCCAACAAGGCTAACTATGAAGTCAGGATAGCCTCATGGGCTAAGAACAATCAGAAGGCCTTCTACAGCTAAGTCCAGAAGCTTAGAGGTAACACACAACATTGTGTTGAACTGGGGATGAATCGTGCCACCTTCAACAATCAGGGTGACCAAGCAAATCTACTGTGATAGAGAAATGCGCCCCATTCATGAAGTCTAAATACAATTAAATTCATGAAATTAATATTTCTTCAATCTTTGATGCTTACCAGGATTGCTCTTCTCAGCACCTGCAATATTCCCAGAACTGCATCTTTCTGTACTTCTTAATGGGGTTACCTGAATTGACAACATATTCAAATATGACTGAAAATTATTTTTCATTAGCTCTCATACTTCTACTACTGTTTCACCTATTTTCATATCTTTATTTCACATTACTATAGCTTTTGCTAGTATTTCCTGGTATTCTATAGTTGTATTTCACTCATGCCAATAATGAAACAGAGTGATACAGCTTCTGAGTATATAGACACAACATAAGCTAGACATTAATGAGTGCAAAAAGATCTGAAATATATGTGCCATTCTGTATTACCTGAGAGACTGAAGTCTTGTATGGAAAAAGTCAGACTAATTGTGCAAATGCCAAATCCAAGACAGGAAAAGCCATTGCACAGGTCTTTAAGAATGATACAGTACTTTTCAAAATGTATACTTAATTTGCCTGAGGTAATTTCACATCTTTAAATTAGAACATGAAAATAAACAAGAAAAAAGTTATGAAATGCTCAATAAACTAGTTAGACATATACAAATAGTAAAATATTATGATTTGAGTAAGTCAGTTGTTTAAGTAAATGCCAATCAAAATGATATATTGGCTGTGATCCTACATAACCAGAGACCAGACACCAATTGGCCAAGTGTGTTTACAGATGCATAACTGAGATACACTTTGTCAGAGAAAAAACAGTTAGCAATAGCTTATGGATGTAAAAAAATCCCATAAATATGTCAATGGTAAAAATCTTGAAGTGACAACAGACTACAAAGTCTTGCAAAGTGCATTAAGAAAATCTTTGTACAAGGCACATCCTAGATTGAAAATAATTTTGCTTGATCTATTGAATTAGGATATAAAAGTGAAATACAGACCAGGCAAGGAGCAATACTTATCAACTATGTTGTCTTGAGCATACTTACTAATGATGCCTGAAGAGTCACTAGTAGAATTAGTGACTCATAGGGTAAATTTGCATTTACCAATGACATAAGAAAATTAAAAGGTATTTCAGAGATGTATTTACTCTGACTTAGAAATATACTTACTGAAAGATCTGGCAATGAAAGATGGCCAGAAGGAAGAAAGTCAGTCTTGCTTTTTTTTTTCAAGGGAAAAAAAATATTTTTCAGAGCCTAATGTTCAAAGCTGGCAAAACAATGATTCTCAAGTCTGCTGGGAAGAGAAGTACTGGACAGTAAAGTCCAAAGAGGGAGCAAAAAATACATATAACATACTGGCCAAGAATGCTGCTCAAAAAAAAAAAAAAAGAAAAACAAGTTGTGCTGAGCTGTACTGTCTGTAATACATGCCATAACAGGTATGTGAGAGGAAAGCAACAACATACGAACTACTGGCTCATTCAGGTTTTGAGTGGGCGCAAATTTGTTTCAGTTTTCTAAAGAATGTGTATCTCGCATATGTAGATTACTATTACAAGTTCCTTAAAATAATCATGAGCAACACAATAAGCATTAAAGAATATGTTCTTAAGCCAGGGAATATCTGGGATTATCATTTTTCACACTGGTCCTCAGTACCGTTACTCTGAAGATCTGTGTTTGAATAAAAATTAAAACATAAAATATCCATGACACTGTCTGCATTTAAGGAGACAAGTGGTAAGAAATAACCAGTGAAGAACCTCAAAAGGAAGAACAGTAGTAAAATTGATGCTTTGTCATCTCTCCGTTTTTGGGTTCCGTCCCTCACAAGCTCAAAGGATAATGGGCAAAAACTTAAAAGGCAGTTTATTCACTGCAGCAACATTAGTGATGCCTGAAAATCAGTACAAAGCAAAATAATTTCTAGAGTGAAATCAAAAGAGATATGAAGACCATTATAATAGAAATTACATGAGACCACTAGATTTACAGGTTGCTGGAGACAAAATGATAATTCACAAGCCACTGGAGAGTTTGCAGCCTGAATATGAAGTAGATGGCAAAAAGTATAAACCAAGATTTTATAAGGAAGATAGAAAGCTGTAAAGGAGTTGTCCCTGATATTTGTATTACAGAAATATACAAAATGTCAGGTAAAATGAACCCATAAAAGTGTTATAACTAGTGCTGTCACAGGAAAGTGCAAACTTTCCAAAGAGTGACAGGTAATATTTGCAGAGGGGTGTATATCAAGTCCTGTCTCTAATCAGGAATGCAGCAAGAACTGTATGAAAAGGATTATCAGATGTCTAAAGAGACCAGGTGTATCACATACTCTAATTCTGGAGGGTCATGGAGCAAACCAGATAATTATGTGTCCAGACTGAGATTTGATCATAGAATATAAAGGCTAATCAGTCCAATGACCATGTGCAGCTTGCCAAATAACCACTATCACACTTTACCTCCTTTTTCAAGGAGGGCGAGAGCTGTTAGTCCTGGAGTGAATTAAAGGGTACCCATAGAATCATCCAAGTTATAGTTTGACTGAAGAAGTTTATTTCAGAGAAGAGGTAGATATTAGATGATAAAAGTATCCCTCCATCACGTTTTATTTGCTGATATAAGTTTAGATCTCTGGTTTTGGTATTAACCAGTCTGCATGACTTACTAAGAACAATGTGGTCAAGGATAGCAGGATCCCTAAGTGCATGATAAACATGGTATACATCAGCCCTCAAGACTTTATAATACACAGATTACAGGGACAAGACTTTCATGGGTCTACTTCACATAATCGAACATCCAAATGCTCGACTTTCATATGGTGAGACCATATGATCGAACATTTGAATGTTCGAAAATGTGAAAAAAATAACAAATAAACAAAACAAAACAAAAAAAAACTAAACAATGCAAGCCCCCCTGCACCCCCACAATCCCCCGCTATTTAAATATACCAACTCTGAGATTGCACTACATTGCAGTAAAGGGAAATCTTCCTGTTCCCTGCTCTATGGAGATCCCATTCAGACTGGTCAAGCTTTTAAAAGTTGGATCACGACCATCTGAAAGGGACCCATATATATATATATATATATATATATATATATATATATATATATATATATATATATATATATATATATATATATATATATATATATATATATATTTAACATGTCAATCTACTATATATATATATATATATATATATATATATATATATATATATATATATATATATATATATATATATATATATATATATATATATATATATATATATATATATATATATATAGATATATACTGTCACTCGTCCCTCTCTAGCATAGATGACAAGCAGGTGTGGTATTTCGTTTAGATGCTTTAATACATAGAAATACATCAGGATGGATAGCAGCATCATAAAAAATAAATGAACTGGTTAACAGACAGACCTTACATATATACATGCTTACATCTCAACAGCTTACTACAAAATGGCAGTCAGACTTATACATGCTCAGTATTTATACACTTGTGCAAGCCCTTAGATAGCTTCTTAAAGGTACATACACACACACATTAATCTACATCTTCCCTTTTAAAAAGATTGTCCTTGGTAAAAACAATATTAGAGTAAGACATGCATTACTATACACATTAGAAACACACACAATGTTCATGTCCAAGTTGCCATGTATCTGTTACATGGTCTGGAGATTCAACCAGATATTCTAACATAGCAATCTGGACTGAATTTAGCAACAGGGACAGTCTTTGGTGAACAACTCGTATCAGGAACTTCCAGATTCATCACAGGAATGGGAATATTGTCTGGAACTTCCTCTGGAATTGGAATACTGGACAACTCACTCTGACATAAATAGTCTTTTTCTCAGGCTATCTGTTGTGGTATAGGCTCAGACACTGGTTTCAAATGTTTCCAATTCCGCCTAATCTCTGCACCTTATGATTCCACAATGTACGATCTTGGCTCTTGGCAAATATTCTTCATGACACCAATCATATTATAACCTTTGCATGTTTGCATCCTTACCACTTCTCCTTCACATAATGGATTGAGTGGTTTGCTGGTCTTATCGTAGTAGGACTTCTAGGTTAGGTGTTTCTTCTTCTTAAGACCAAAGGCTGATGTAGTGATAAACCAGAAGTTAGAAAATAAAAGCTGAATAACAAATAAAAAAAAAAAAACCCAACAGATTGTCTTTCAATGACCTATTGTTCTTGACACATGGAACCAACAATTGACTACTGATTGGTAATGTGGTATTGGTTTGTCTTGACAGAGGTATCTGAACAGGTGAACCAAGATGTTTATCACGAGGAATGTTTCTGAGATTCAAGATATTCAGGAAAACTCATTCTGACTGTTTTGCACTTTGAACTGCATGTTCTGCAAAACCATTTGACTGTGGATACCCAGGGCTACTTGTGACATGAGTAAAGTCCCATTCTTCAGCAAATCTTTTGAACCATTGGCTTGTAAACTGTGTGCCATTGTCAGAAATAACTTTGTGCTGACTACCATGGACTGTGAAATGATGCTTCATCTTAGTAATGACAGTACTGGATGCTAGTTTAGGAAGTAGATCAATCTCAAACCAGTGGGAGTAAGAGTCTACTAACACCAAATAATGTTGACTATACTACTTGAACATGTCAGTGGCTACTGTTGACCAAGGTAGTTCAGAAATCTGGTTTAGCTGAAGTGGTTCTATCTGTTGATGTGGCTCAGTACTATTACACACAGGACAAGATGATAGCACTCTCACAATGTCTTGTGACATAGAAGTCCAAAATACTATACCTCTTGCCCTTCTTTTGGTAGAGTTTGTTCTTGGATGACCACGATGCAAGATAGTAATGTACTCTGTTTGCAAGGACTTTGGAACAATCACTTCTGGACCTTTCATAATGATACCATTATCAAACAAAATCTCATCTCTATATGGAAAATAAGGTTGCACTTCTTGAGGTAAACTAGATTGCTTTGATGCTATCCTTGATTGATAAAGAGGTTGAGCTTTTGTAAAACTGGATATGTGGCTGTGTGATCTCTCAGCTCATCAAGATGTGTGGAAGAAAATTTCTCACTTCCATGATTTCAAAATCAAGGTTCTCATTTTCATGCTGTTCAGTGGTGTTTATGGGTGATCTAGACAATGTATCAGTAACTTAAAGAAGTCTGCCTTTCTTGTAGACAACAGTGAAATTATACTTTTGCAATCTCAGCATCATATGTTGCAATCTGGCTGGAGCTGAATGCATAGGCTTTCTCAAGATAGTGGGTAGAGGTTGATGGTCTGTTTCGATCTGGACAGGTCTACCATAAACAAAATCATGGAACTTTGAACATCTAAACACAATTGCCAAAAGCTTTTTCTCTATCTGAGCATACTGCATTTCAATTTAGGTAAGAGTTCTCAATGCATAGGCAACAGGTTGACCCTCTTGTAGAATGACTGCACCTAGACCAAATTTTGAAGCATCTCATGAAAGAGTAACTGGCTTGTGAACATCATAGTATCTGAGTTGGTGGACTGGCAATTCTCTGTTTCAGGACATCAAATGCTCTTTGGTGTCACTCTAGTCAAGATCAGGATATATCTTTACATGTCAGCTCTCTGAGCAGTGCTGATAGTTAGTTCAAGTCTGGACCGAACTTGCCTATGTAGTTAACCATGTCAAGAAAATGTTACAAGGCTTGAATGTTGTCTGGAGCTAGCATCTTGAGAATGGCTGTTTGCTTGGAAGGGCCTGGTCATAGGCCTGAACTAGTAAATAAATGACCAATATAAGTAACTTCTTGTAGCCTGAATTTGCATTTCTGTGGATTGAGCTTAAGAGTCACTTGGCGTGCCCTTTCCAGGGCTTTTCTGAGGTTTCTGTCATGCTCAGCATCACCATTACCTCCTACTAGTATGTTGTCTACTATAACAGCACAAGGATATCCAGAAAAAAGTTGCTCTATTGCAAGTTGAAAGACTTCACTTGCAGGATTTATCCCAAATGACAATCTCAAAAATCTGTACCTTCCAAACGGAGTACTGCAAATAGTGAGCAATGAAGGTTGCTTGTCAAGCTGAATTTGCCAAAATGAACTCTTTGCATCTAAGACAGAAGCATTTGGCATAACACCTGTAACTTCTTTGACTGTGTGCATTGGATGATGAGGTCTTTTTAGTGCTTTGTTCAAATCTTGTGGGTCAATACATATTCTGATGTTATCTGAGATTTTCTTGTGCGCTAACAATATAGAAGACACCCGTTCAGTTGGTTCTGCAACTGGAAAAATCACATCTTGCTGCACCATTTTATCTAGCTCAGATTTGACTTGGTCCTGCATGGCTATTGGAACTTTTTGAGTTGGCCTGATAACTGGACTGACATCTGGGTCTAACTTCATGGAGTATACAACTGGAACCTTTCCTAGTTTGTCTTCAAAAAGATCAGCATAGGCAGAAAAAATGTACTGGGCAAAATTAGAGTAGTGCTCTTTCAAGCTAACATGATGGACTTCCTTATTAAATGAAAGCAGTCCCATTTTCAAATTGTCTCTGAGCTCTAATAATGACTGGATGTGCCTCATGACAACATAAAATAACAAGTAGTAATTTCTCCCAGCAGCATAACATGAAAGCACTACTGAGCCTTCGGTCTGAATTTCTTCACCTCCATAAACAACAACCTTTACATACTTTGCCAAATCAATCCTTTCACCATCACACAGTCTAGCAAATGTTTCTGCTGCCATAACATTGCACTTGGAGTCTGTGTCAACTTTGAGGTCCATGCGTTTTCCATTTATCTGAACAGTACAAAATACATAATTATTTGCCCTTAAATCTACTGCATTGACTGATTCATAAAGCACTGACACTTCATCAACATAAAGAGTAGAGTTGCAGCTCTCTATTTGATCAATTTGTTTTTTAAAATGTTCCCACTTAATTAAAGAATGTGTGACTTTTGATTTACAAAAACTTATGAAATTATTCCACTTATTGCATTTGTGGCATTGCTGATCAAAAGCTAAACATATTTCCCTTTTAGAGTCATGATTTCCACCACAATTACGACAGTTGGCAATGAAACTAGGTAAGCACGCACCCACACCCTTATGCCTGTTTTTTGCTTCACTCTAGAATTTGTTGAAAAGCTCTGGGGTTTACCAATGAGTGCTGCAGGAGCTACAGTTGCCGACATATGCTTTGGCATGTTTCTTTTAACCAAGTGGTGCATACTATCAACATGAGCTCTGGAAGTTACTGGAAGCATGCATCTCTCTTTCGTAAGCATATTTGTGTGCTTTTCTGTGAGTTCGTATATCTGACAAACCTCAATGGCCTTATTCAAAGTTAAATCACTGTCATGAAGCAACACCTTTTTCTCAGCATCATCTTTAATACCATACATGTATGTCCTTTCTTAACTCATCCTTTAAATCACTAAATCTGAATGTTTTAGCCTTATATCTCAAGCCAGTTATATATGCTGCAAAAGTTTCTCCAGGCTTTTGATCCCTTGTGTAAAATAATTGTCTTTCCATTGTAATGTTTGTCTGGGGGTTATGCATTTCTCTAAATTTACATTTTAAGCACTCAGGGTCCTCCCTTGACTCAGACAGTACAACAATATGGTGGTTTCCCCCCTCTCCTGGACATATAACAGGTGCATATACAAATGGATGTTCCCTTTCTGTGGCTTCTGACCCAGAAAAATTAAGCTGAATAAATGCCTTTTATGGTCATCTGTATCAGAAAATACAGCCTGTATGAAAATATCATCCTCTTGCTCAAACTCTCTCCATTTATCAGCAATATTACTGTCAAACACAAATGCACTGGGTTTTTGAAATCCATTAGCCATGCCCACAAAGTATGTAAAAGCACACTGAAAATATGGCCCTTGTAATTATGTACGAACAAACTGTTCTGTAAGTTTATAATAACATTCAGATACACAATAAACCCTTCAAAATGTATTACTTTGCGAAATATGCTCTGAAATGGCAGTATTTTGAAAAATAACTCTACTGTAATGCTGCACAAACATGTGAACACTTTATACACTTCTGATAACTCGGATATTTTTAATTAATAAGAAAAATATATGCTTAGTGAAAATGCAGTCGTTTCCTCTTATTTTATTTGTTTTACACAATTCAGACTTTATCTCAAACATTTCCCTTAGTAATTTGAATATTTTTATCAATATCAGACATATCGGTTTATTTGAATATCATTTAGAGTGTTCTGTATGCCTCATTTTATATTTTGCAAATAAGGAATAGGGCTGAGCCAATTTTAACATCTGAAATTCATTTTTGACCTGTTTTGCAAATTATGTGTGCAGTAGCGACGATTCACTCCTTTATATTCCTTCAGTTTCAGCTGAGTGCTTCTCATAGGATCATAGGATCATAGAAGGTTACTTGGCTATTGTCCCTGAGGCCCCTATAAGCCTAGACAAAAGTTTAGCCCATGTATATACAAGTCAGTACCCAAAGCCCCTACTCAGCAGGGACACAGGTAGAATCCCAAGGGTTTATTTTATGTTTCCCATCCAGTTATCCAGGTTGTGCTTAAAAAGGGGTAAAGAGGTACTCTGCTTGACATGGAGAAGGAGTCTATTCCACAGATGGGGGAGTCTCTGAGACACAAATCTGTCCCGCCAACAAGTCCTATTGATGTCACAGACCAGGTTGAGTTTGTGCATGCGGGTTACTTGAGTGGAGCTTGATTTGTGGATATGCATCACTCCCATCAAGGTGGGTTATGAGATTGCTATGTATGCCAGACAGAGGTCACCTCTGAGGAGTCTGTATGAAACTGAGTAGAGGGACATGGCTTTTAGCCTGTCTGTGTAGGATAGATGTTTGAGGCCATGGATTCTCCTGATGAGGAACCTCTGCGGTCTCTCCAGCTGCTGCATCTGCTTTGTGAGGTACATGCTGAAGGGGGCATTGCACTCAATAATTGGCCTTATAAGGGAAGAATACAGGGATGTTATGACCTCCTTGCCCCTGGATGAGATATCTTTACTTATGAAGTGGGCCATGTAGAAAGCTTTCCGTACAACAGAAGCAACATGGTGGTCAAAAGTCAGGCTGCTATCAACCTGGGTGCCCAAATCCCTCATGACTGATTGTGTGCTTAGGACATTGTTATTCATGTGGTAATATGTGGGGACACCACTCTCCCCAAAGGGGATGGTGATGCATTTTTTGGCATTCAGCTTGAGGCCATGTTTCTGGCACCAGTCATTTGTTTGAGTGAGACTCTCTTGGAGGACGTCCACAAAATTTGGGGAATTGATGACCGCGTCCAGCTTGCAGTCATCTGCAAACTTGATCAGCCATAGCCCACTGGTTTTGGCCTGCACCTCTCGATCTCAAACTGAAGAATCTAGATTCCATCCTGGCACCATGTCCCTTTAAGACATGTTGCTTCTGACACCATGTCATTCATCCCTCTCTAACATAGATGACAAACAAGCAGTTTATTTCATTTAGATGCTTTAATACATAGAAACACATCAGGATGGATAGCAGCATCATAAAATATAAAAGAACTGGTTAGTAGACAGACCTTACTTATATCTCAACAACTTACTACAAAATGGGAGTCAGACTTGCACATGCTCAGTATTTATACACTTGTGATCTTGGATAGCTTCTTAAATACACATTCTTATATACACACACAATGACCTACATATATATATATATATATATATATATATATATATATATATATATATATATGTGTGTGTGTGTGTGTGTATGTGGTTCTACTTTATACCACTGATTTCCCATAATGTTGGCTCGCTTAACAGCACGATGACAACATCAAAGCTTCAAAAGAGTAAACTCCCAGGACGGTGACTTTTGCCTCCGGGAAAATAACCACTTGGCCACCACTGACTAAAAAAAATTAATCAAATTAAACCCAGCGAAGTGGGGACTTTGCCCCCACATCCCCTACTTAAATATTCCAACTACAAGATTTCACTACAGTGGAGAAAAGAGCAAAGGTTATCAGTGGTGGCCAAGTGGTTATTTTCCTGGAGGCAAAATTTGCTGTTCCGGGAGTTCACTCTTTTGATCCTTCGATGTTGTTGTCTCGCTGTTAAGTGAGTTGACGTTATGGGAAATCGATGACATAAAGGGGACCCATATATATATATGTGTGTGTATATATATATATATATATATATATATATATATATATATATATATATATATTTATGGGTCTGCTTGAAAACACAGAAAGCCCCCTTACCTGAAGACGAAAAACTGAGATGACATCACAGAATCTTTATTGAAACAACTCCTCGCATAACCAACAATTTACCCAGGAAAAGGAAGCGGACGGCCAACAATCATAAGAAAATGCATGGAAGCACTCCGAACCCACACGCTCCCAATGTGGGGGGCTGCACCCCGCACTCCTCCCTAACTAATTATACCAACTCTGAGATTGCACTATAGTGGGGAAAAGGCAAACTTTCAAATGTTGGCTGACTGCTTCCTTTCCCTGGGTAAATTATTGGTTATGTGAGGAGCCATTTAAATGAAGATTCGGTGAGGTTGTCTTGGTCTTTTCATCTTCAGGTATGTGGGCTTTCAGTCTTTGAAAAAAATAATCACAAATGTAAATGAATAGGTTTGCAATTAGAGCTTTGACACCTTCGACATGAGATCTCTGCCTCGACACCCCAGAAATTAAATATACTAACTCCAGAGTCGCACAAACTTGAAAAAAGAGGAAAAGCCCAGAAATTATAATGACTGATGTAATGAATTTCAGCGGTTATATAATTTAACCAACTATGCCACCAATGAAAAACATCAGCATTTTACCATGTGATGAAATGAACGCAGTTATTTATTACACAACACTCATTTTGCACACACACACATATCTATATATATATATATATATATATATGTGTGTGTGTGTGTGTGTGTGTGTGTGTGTGTGTGTGTGTGTGTGTGTGTGTGTGTGTGTGTGTGTGTGTGTGTGTGTGTGCGTGTGTGTAGAGAGAGAGAGAGAGAGAGAGACAGATGTTGGCTGAAAACCACATGTATGGCTTGAATATTAAGAACAACACGAGCAGTTTGCTATGATGAATGAGTTAATGGGTAGTTATGTAATCACTTGTGATATCAGTAAATCCTCTGAAACAATTTCCCATAAGCTACTTCTGCTGCTATTTGGTTAAAACAGTATGGTTTTACAATTTTTTCAAAACCAATACAAAATTTAGACTATAAACTCTTCACTTTATAGATCAAAGATGTTTTACCTGATATTGCTAAAAATCAGCCATATGGTGTGAGAAAGAAGAATATCATTAATCATTTATTTTCTTATTAAAGTAATAGTTTACATAGTTAATTGGATTGGGTGACAATATAATTTTTTTGTAATGCCAGCAAGAGTTCTGATAAAATTGCTCATGCACTAATGTTGTGTCTGGTTAAAAAGTATGATTTTTCGAAATATGACTTTTTGAAACCAACACAAAAGCTGAAACTAAACCCAAGAAATGATAACTCAATCGCAGTAAAATGTGTTATTCAGCTTAATCCACACATTCATATTTTCAATAACAGATTTCATCAGGAAAATGTATAACAGAGTCAGCAAACTTTAAATAAGTTAATAAAACCACACAATGGAAAACAACCTCTAATATACATACTGTAATTAAGAACAACTCACACTAAAACATCACTCACTAAGTATACTACTTTCTCAGCTTTAAAATGTCTTTAATTTTAATTTAATCATTTAAACCAGGTTTAACTTTAGCTTTCAACCTAACCTGTCATCATATTTAACAACTCATTAGCATAAAACAAACAATTCTCAAGTTATTGCAAATATTAGAATGTTATATAATGTGACCAAGTCATTCTTTAATTTTAATGACATATTCATGTTCATAAAACTTAAAATACAGTTTTCTTTTAATCTTCAAATATAAAAAGCCAAAGGGCTTGTAAAATTAAAAATACAAACCATACTTTCATAAATGTGATTAAAGTGCCCATTTGGTATAAAATATTAATCAGGGTTTGGTAAAACAATATTTGTCCAATTAGTAATTAAAATGACATACCCCAGGATTCAATAAAGCCTACACAGTCATTTCTCACTGTGTGCGCATCATGGCCCAGAAAGTTTTAAATTCAGTAAGCACTGTGCAGAGGTGTGCACCCCTGCACAAACCAGGTAAACCGAGGTGTGCTAATTACAAGCAGCTGAACTGCATGCTAATCAACCAATCCAACATGGTGGAGCTATTCAATAAGCTATAAAGCATCTGTGTAGACTCCAAGCTGGTTTGTCTTGCATATTCCAAAACTTTTAGAATACAGCCACAGAAAGAAGTCTATATGGGCAGAACCATGTCAACTACTGAATTTTACAAGGTAAGTCTTGAACCTGCAGTGTTGTTGTTGTTTTCGGCTTTTCCCAGTTAGGGGTCACCACAGCGGAGCTCTGGTCCGCTAATGATTGGCAGTAGATTTTCTTGAATGCCGAGGTGCCAGCTCGACGTTCAACCTTCAATGAAGGCATGCCCATTTACGCATGTCTTTCGAATGCCCACTCAACCACGGGGAGGACATGCAGACTCCACACAGAAGGCACTGCCCGCACTCCAGCCAAGAATCGAACAGGAAAACCTCTTGCTGTGAGGCAATAATGCTACCGCTGCACCACCGCCACGGAATAGAACCTGCAGTGTATTACATAATAATAGGAATGAGTGGCATATCCTTGTATCACACTAATAGAGCAAAATATCCTTGTTTGTGCCATAACAGTAACTCACCCTTGCTCCCATATCCAACAAAAAAAAACAATCTATCCTTGTTTGTGCCATAACAGTGACTCACCTATGCCCCCCCCCCAAAAAAGAACATGAAAATGGCAGAGTTCTAACAAACCCACTTGGAAATTATAAAAGTTCTATCAGAGGAATTGTCCCTAAAACATTTGTACATATTTATCATACAGCATTCCATTTTCATGTATTGACAGTTATGTATACCTCTGAAATGGCTGGGCAAACATGCCCCATGCCATCAGTACAGCACACTTCTAACTAATGCATACAGATAAAAGTGTAAAAGCCTATGCTTCAGATATTTGTCAAATACATTCCAGCATAGGCAGTATGTAGCTGACCAAATGGAAGCATACCTTCTGAAGTGCAGTACTTCTCTGTACAGATATATCCTAATGAAACTGCATTGTGTGCAGTCTTTCCAACATAAACAAGTGTCCCCACTATCAGTTTGCCAAGCTACATGGTTACCTTTCTGTAGTGTAGATTCAGGGCTGTTAGCACAGGGAAGATGCAAATGAGCTGTGAATCAATTAGAATTACTGAATCATAGGTTCATAGGTTCGTACTAGGCTAACTGCCCTTGCGAGCCACTTTAAGCCTAGCCAATTATCCCCTGTGAGATTTAAACCCTGTACCTTGTGTTTGCAAGGCAAACACCTTAACCATTAGACCATCCTCCCAAAAAAAGTTGGATCCATGTAGGAAATGTAAACATAGTAGAAGCACTCCCTCAGTGTTTGTTTTTAATGGAGTGCAAGTGTGACTGATTAGAGTGGTTGGGAGATGGAAAACACAACAGCACTACAGGCTGCCTTATTTCCACTGGGTGTGTCAGGTTAGATCTACAAAGTGTTATATGTAAGGTTGAAAATGTAAGTAAGTAGCCCACAAGTCACAGGTTGTGCTTCTTAACATCCAACCTGCCCTTCATTTGTTGGCAACTGCATATGATATTATTTCCACTTAATATTCTCACACATCTAAAGGCAATGATATAGAATAACATACACATTGCATATCTCAGAGTACTTATCAGATAAATGAAGAATGGCCAATAAACCCATAAATTTAAGACAGAGCTGTATACTTGTAAGCAATAATCCTGACAGGTTGTGTGATCACTAGGTCCACTACAGCCAAAACTAATATATGTACAAATAACACTTATATGATTTTACATCGTTGTAGATCCTGTTGCAATTGATTGTGTGCATACTGAGATAAGTTCTTTGCTGCAAAGCTGTTTGTGTGGCAAAGAGGGATAAGGCACCCATCCTGTGTTCTGAAGATGCATTGGAGGGAGAGTTCAAATAAAGACCTTAGTAGAAATATCTTGTGTAATAATATTTTCTATTGTGTATGCCATAGAATGCTCTTGCTCATTTCAACTACCTCTCCCTTTTCTTTCTTTTTTCTTTTTCTTTTTTACTGGCCAGTGTCTGGTGTGATCGTTATGCACAGTGTAGAGTAAACAGGAGAAATGGAAAAAAATGAAGGTCAGGTTTGGCTGTGCTTATTTAGTTTGTGTGAAGCATAGCAGTGAGCAAACTGGACAACTGTCCCACCAGAAAGCAGACAGGAAACAGACAGCAGAAAATAGAAATTTGATGCATTCAATTAATATTAAAGAGCATCATGCAAACCCAGTAAGCAAAGTTGTGCTGCAGTTTCTCTCACTCCAACCCTTATGTCTCTTTTTTTATTTTATTTTTTTATTTTTTCTTTTATTTTAATATGAGTCATCAAAATATGTCCCTGTCTTCCATGTATCCCACATCACTAAATGCTCCACAGCACAGCAGGGTAGACCTGTGCCACAGGATCTGCCTGCCCGCCCCCTCCATTGGCTCCAGCACTGCTGCCCAACACATCTGGTAGCCAACCTAGAGGCACCAACTATACTGATCCTGCATGACCTGCCCCCTCAGATAGTCCAGCCCTGGAGGCTGGTACTATGGTTCCCACCAGGAGCAGTAGCAGAGATGGTGATTTTTACCACCAGCACCAAGATGCCAGGGATGGTGTGTAGAGTTGTGCACTGCACTGTTGAGAGGCTGTTCTCCCTCATTTTATGCACCAGTAATAGAAGGAGAAGTAGATGTCAAGTACTCCAGTCTGTGGTGGAGTGAGGCAAAAGTAATGACAGTTCAGTGGCTAAGGACTCAGTTCTCACTGTCATCCAGCTTGATGACCATGGGCTCTGGATACCCCCATCCTCACCCCAGTCAAAGTGTCCCTCAACCTTCTGTGTCCATCAACATTCCCTGACTCTTGTCTTGTTTGTCTTGTTTGTCTGCAATTACTTCCTCACCTACCCAACCTACCTGACCCAGACATACCTACTTCCCTTCCCCAACGTTCCTCTCTCTCTCTGAAAAAAATATGTACCTATCTGACAAAAAAAAAAATCATCCCATACATAGCTCTCCATTCTGCACACATGTCTTCTTGACATCATTTTTTCGGTCCAGTTGGCTATACAACATGATTGTGTTGTGGTCACCCCTCTCTCTGAAAGTGACAGTCCAGTTCAGTTAATAGTTTTTGCACATATGTTCTCTTTACACTGTTAAAGAAATGGATAGCTATGGTTCTTTCCTACTTCCCTCCTGCACATTCCTGCCCTGTTTTCCCTTGCTTTTCCCCCTGCAAATCCTCATTTTACCACTGTCCCATATTCCACATTTCATACAGTACTTGATGGACAGCCAACTAGCTCAACAAAAGAACACACAGTCTCAAAGTTGGGGACTGCACCTCTGCCACTAGCCTACTTACCAGTGGAATACCACAGAGATCTGTGCTGGGCCATCAACTGTTTGGAAAATTCTTCCCAGAAGCATAGGCAACAGTAGCTGGCCTGTGGTTTACCATGTTTGCAGATGACTATTAACTGGAATCACTCATATAGAGTCATCCAATGATGGTAACATATTACAGAAGGGGTTGACACAGACTAGTGATTTGTGCCAATCTCATGGACTGATCCTTAAAGCATACAATGACTCATTGTCCCCTTTGTCAATTACCATACCTGTCAACCTCTTAGAGCAAAAAGTCTGGACAAAGCCATAAATAATGGGAGTCAAACACACAAAAATAGGGACACTTTTTAAATATTGCTCTTACAAACTTAGAATGTTGCTAGAACAACAGGTTTTGCATTAGCATGAATTTTCTGAAGGGTATGAAGATTGAAACTCAAATGTCTGTCATCATTTTTTTACTTCAATCCTCAATGAATTACCAACAATTGTCCAGAAAATCACAATTTTATGAGAAACAAACCAAAGATATGAGGTGGCAAAAATCAACATTCTGAGAAAATGTGAACAGTTGAGAGGTATGTCAATGACATACCCCTGCTAATTATGATATACATAGCACTCCCCAAGTTCAAACACAGTGTTGTGAGACATGGGAACACATCTTGATAGCAATCTACACGTTCACCCCTATGTGCATATAGTGGTTTCACACAATCTGAATTGCACACATCATACATATGGACATCACATCCACAGCCAGGATAGTTATATCTCTGCTGTACTCTACCCTTATCATATCAATAATAGACTACAATGTTTACATCTGCTTGTACCTTACCAGAGACTTGCAGCAGCACAGGGTTGTGCCTGGGAGAATACTAGGCCTCCAAACATGACATGTATGGAAAGACTGGCATACCTGTCACTGTACTTGGTGTCATGCAGGCTGCTGAGAGGTGACCTATGCCTGCCCTGCAGAGCAGTCTCAGACCCTGTTCTTCAGGAAATGATTGACATCTGCAATTCAAACAGGACAAGACTAACTTCCCTTAGGATTCTCAATCTAGTCTGTGACATAAACAGAACATGCTGGGGAGACAGATATATCCTACAACAATTCATGCTCTTCTGTAATAGTTTCCCACTGTGTGTGAAGCAGTGCTTTTCAATGACCCTGTTCAAGCATAACCTTGAGTACTGGTTGGGTGATTGTAAAGTTTCCTCTGGGCTAGCACCTATGTACCTCATAGGCATGGCTAGTTGATGGAGCTCACAAACTCGCTCTGCTAAAAACAAACATCCAACTACCCTCAAGGGTACTTGTGTTTTACATAGCTAGGCTTCTAAACACCCTAGTGCTATTAGAGCAGTGGCCTCATGTGAACCTATGAAGCTATGTGCCTATGCAGGCTTCCTGACCTGTTGTCTCCCACATGGCATGCTGATGTTGTCTACTATATGTTCACCCACACTCTTGTATCAATATGACTTGTGCCATGGCACTTGTATAAAGTATTGGGTCTGTAGTGTGTGTGCTTAGAGAGGTGTTCTGTTCTCACTTCAGTTGACTGTGTGTGTGTGTGTGTGTGTGTGTGTGTGTGTGTGTGTGTGTGTGTGTGTGTGTGTGTGTGTGTGTGTCTAGACAGCAGAGCAGAAGTGTGCATCTTACAGTTACTTCTCCAGTGACATGGCTTGCAAGGATTTTGATACTTGCACATACCTATACATCCATTTCATGCAGGCCTCCCAACCCCTTTTCTCCCACATGGCCTAATGATGTAATCAACTATCAGTTCACCTATACTCCTGTATAAATCATACTTGAGTTGTGGGGCTTCAATAAAGTACTGGGTTTTGTAGTCTGTGTAACTAGATAGATAGAGGTTCTATACTTACTGCAATGAAATTGTGTGTGTGTGTGTGTGTGTGTGTGTGTGTGTGTGTGTGTGTGTGTGTGTGTGTGTGTGTGTGTGTGTGTGTAAGCTGTTGCTTCACATTACAGAGAGCATTTTACACCAGCATGTGGGAGACTGTCATCTTCTCCTCAACAGACACTACTCATGTCATCAATTATAATGTGTTGTCTGACACACTCCCAGTTGGACCTCAGCTGTGGCTCTTGCGTAAAGTACTGGTCTGTGTAATTAGATAGGTAGGGGTTCTGTTCTCACTGCAGTCAACTGTGTGTGTGTGTGTGTGTGTGTGTGTGTGTGTGTGTGTGTGTGTGTGTGTGTGTGTGTGTGTGTGTGTGTGTGTTTGTGAGCTTTTGCTTTTGTGAGCTTTTGCTTTACATTACAGAGAGCATTTTACACCAGCATGTAGGATGCTATCTTCTCCCCAACAGACACTGCTGATGTCATCAGTATAAAGTGTTGTCTGACACACTCCATGTTGGACTTGAGCTATTTGGTGCCTGTGTAAAGTACTGAGTTATGTAGTCTGTATAATTAGATAGGTAAGAGTTCTATTCTCACAGCAGTCAACTGGGAGTGTGTGTGTGAACTATTGCTTGCCATTACACAGAACATTTTACACCAGCATATGGGACACTGTTATCTTCTCCTCAACTGACACTGCTGATGTCATCAGCTATAAAGTATTGTCTGACAAACTCCAATTTGGACTTGAGTTGTGGTGCTTGCATAAAGCACTGAGTTCTGTAGCCTGTGTAATTAGAGAGGAAAGGGTTGTATTCTTATTGCAGTCAACTGGGTGTTTGTGTGGGAGAGCTGTTGCTTGACATTACAGAGAGCATTTTACACCAGCACGTGGGACACTGTTATAATCTCCTCAACACACACTGTTGATGTCAACTATAAAATGTTGTCTGACACACTCCATGTCGACCTTGAGCTGTGGTGCTTGGGTAAAGTAGTGGGTTATGTAGTCTGTATTACTAGATAGGTAAGGTTTCTATTCTCACTGCAATCAAGTGTGTGTGTGTGTGTGTGTGTGTGTGTGTGTGTGTGTGTGTGTGTGTGTGTGTGTTTGTGTATATAAGCTGTTGTTTGACATTACAGAGAGCATTTTACACTAGCATGTGGGACACTGCTATCTGCTCCTCAACAGACACTGCTGATGTCATGAGCTATAAAGTGTTTTCTGACACAATCCAAGTTGGACTGTTGGACTTGAGCTGTGGTTCTTACATAAAATACTGGGTTCTGTAGTTTGTGCAGTTAGATAGGTAGGGGCTCTATTCTCACTGCAGTCAAGGTGTGTGTGTGTGTGTGTGTGTGTGTGTGTGTGTGTGTGTGTGTGTGTGTGTGTGTGTGTGTGTGTGTGTATGTGTGTGAGCTGTTGCTTAACATTACAGAGAACATTTTGCACCAGCATGTGGGACACTGCTATCTTCTCCTCAATATATGCTGCCAATGTCATTAGCTATATCACATTTTTGGATATGCAGTACTCCCACTAGGGCAGGGTCATATACTGGCCCGGATGCCAGGCAGAGGTCACCTCAACCTATACAATGAAGACTACAGTGGCATGGCTTTTAATCTATCCGCATAAATGATGGCATTGTTTGTAGGCCCTGTGTTATCTTCCAGCAAAAGCCCTGTGTTCTATCCAGCTGCTACATGCGTCTGGTGAGGAACATGTAAAAAAGAGCATTAAACTGTATTGGTGTTGTAATTAGGTTTGACTACAGTGCTTTCATACAATCCTAAGATCTCAATATGATGGCGGTGCTTACAATGTGCACAGCATAGGCTTTCAATTAGCAGTGTGGACACTTGCTGGTCAACGTTCAGTATGCTATCTACATGTTTTCCCAGTGCTTGCATCACTGGTTTTCTGCATAGCAGGACTGATGTTAATGCTGTGATTAACATGCAACTCCACTTTTCATATGGACAACATTACAAACACACTTTTCTGCATTTATTTGTACAATGTGTGCCCTTGACACCATCCAGTTGTGCGTGTTAGCTCCTCCTGTACTATGTTATCACAATTACTGGACTCAAGAATTGCACACAATATGCAAGAATCATCAAATTTAGTAAGCCAAATGCCAATTTAATTTAGCCAGAACTGTCAGTGAAGGGCCTAGCGCAAATCCATGGTGTTTGCCAGTGTTAACACCTGTACTGATACAGGGTGATTTACCAACTTTCACATGATGTGTTCAAGTGGTTACCCATCAACTGATGTAAGGTTTAATCCTCAGTTTGGTGGTTTTCTCAATGACACCTGCATAGACAGGAAACACAGAAGGATTTGTTGAATCAGGAAACAGACACACCACCCAAGTATAATGTGGACATCACACCCTATAATCAGACCAATAGGTATGTGACCTGTGTCCTGGGGTAGAGGATAAATGGTACATCCACCAGCATGTGGTCACAGTCCTGACTACTCCCTTAAATGTAACACAACTACTAGGTATGTGAAGAGTATGCACATCAGAGGCCATACTAACTTCATGGTTCCCAGCCTTCATGCCAATAACTGTGCACAATGCACCCTTCTTAATATACCTCCCTACACATCTTCTAGTAGTGTGTAACTAAAGTGTAAAACCTTTGTCACAGTGCACTGTCACACAACTTATTGGCCATATTAGGTATTCTTTCTGTGGAATATAAATGACTGCCTAATGGTGCAGAACACCAATCAAGTTGTTACACCAGATGCATGTGTGCTACCTGTTGTGCTGATGCACACATTACATACATATGAGTTTGACAGCATTAATGGCATGTATCTCTTCTGTGACAGTGTGGATTGTGCCACATATATGCCATGCACATAATGCAACTAACTTGTATTGCCCATACTGTCACATACTAGTATAGCAGTATCCCTCCTAACACCTCCAGCAGATGTTACAGTGCCAGGACAGTGCACATGGTTACCCTCATAGAGTGTGAATGTAGCACAATCATTGTGCAAATGTGCATTTGTGTGTGTGTGTGTGTGTGTGTGTGTGTGTGTGTGTGTGTGTGTGTGTGTGTGTGTGTGTGCAGACTGATCTCTTATCACTCTACATCATGTGTTAGTTCAAAGGCATGGGATTAGTGGTGGTATTATTCTGATATTGGCCATGATTGTGGTTGATTATTGTAATGTTTTCCATGGTTCTTTACTCACCTTGCTGGAGACCTCTGCTGAGAGTACACTCATATTCAGGCAAATCAGTTTTCACAGCTTTACAATATGCACCCTACCCCAATTGTATATCACATCCCTGATAGATGTCCTCTTCTTTATTCATATAAGGATGCTTATCTCACACAGACATCTTCCTCGTTGTTATGTCACCTTGATTGACAGACACAGACAACACAGTTTTAATGTACAGTCTGTACTGTACCATATAGCTATGTGGTTAGTGTTGCTGCTGCAACCATCTTCCATTGACATGCCATCCTCTGCTGCACATGAGGGAGTTTCACCTGTCCTCTTTCCCTGTGTTCACACCTAATATTCATCTGTGTGTCCCTATTCAATATACACACTTTTCCTGAGTGAGCATTTTACATGGCAGTCCCATGTCCTGTTACAGATCATTAACACAACTTCAGTACAGAATGTCAGGAATAGGATATCACAATACTCTGCACTGTAGATATACTGTCTTGTATTGTGTTTGGACCACATACTTTCACATTCATATCTCTCAACTGTCCAGATATTCCCAGGATGTCCAGATGTTTTCCTTATCAAATGGGTGGCTTTCTGCCATATCACTGGGGTGATCTCTGCACTGATGTGACTCAGTACTGCATACACTTGAGTGCATATCTCACAACTGTCCTGATTTGTGCAGAATGTCCAGATTTTGTCTTACATTTGTGATCTTTACCTCATTACATTTTTGCTTGCAAATCATTTGCATGTCATTGCAGAGTGAAGACAGAAACTGATGACTGTCATTTGAATTTCAAACTTCATGCTCTGCAGGCAGTTCATGCTAATGTACTACCCATTTATTCTATTAACTTTATAAGTTTGGATGTGCAATATTATTTAAGTTCCTATTTTTGGGCCTTTATCTCCCCATGATGTATGTCTTTGTTCCTATATCTTGCTGAAAGGAGATGACAGGTATGTTTGAGTTTCATTCTACCATGCCTATGTGACATCTATTGCAATTGTGTTTCTATTTCTGGTTAAATCTCCCAGCATTATGTTGGCCTTTGTGAAGATATGTTAAACTAACATATTCACAGCTATCAGTGAAGCCCTGCTGGTCATTGTGGCATTCCGCGCAAATCCTGGAAAGTAGGTGCTCTATTTTACAGGAATTGACATCTGCATTCACTTAAATGGATTTCTGGCCAGGAATACAGTTGCCAAACATGAAACCTAGCTTAGGCACACCACGTCTCATTAATATGCATTGCATGCTGCCATATACCGTGACATGTAAACTCTGTGTAGTCTCTGCATGAAGCCTACATGGAGTTTATTGAATCCTGTGGAAAATCTGTAGGAACCTCAGCTAAATGCACCACTGGAATGTTGATCAATGCATTTTGTTCTCAAAAATAGTCTAAATTGTATTTTGTCATTAAAGAAAGCTGGGGTAACCTTGAATGACTCAAAGAATATGGATTTCCATTCCATGATGTTCCAGATATTGCTAATAGTTTTCTTAATGTGTTTGAATAATTAAAATAAATCAAAGGGCAGACTACTCTAATGCTCTTGTCTGCTAAAATATGTTAACAATAAATGTATTATCAGTTAAAATAGAGGCATATAGCTATTTTGCTAATAGACTGGCTTAAAAGTTAAAGTCTTCTTTAAATTCTCATTCCTTACACATTACCAAGTTAATTTAGTTTCATTCTAATGATATAATAAAGAATACCAAGTTTTAGCAGTCTAACAGCCGATCCTATAATAATAATACTACCTGAGTGGAGGCTGTTGACATTAAGATAAAAGTAAAAAAGGTAGGTTTTCTATAAACATATATTGTAAAACATTATCTTAGAATAAATTTCAATATCTAAAAAAAATTAATTATGTTTTTAGATCAAGTGCCTGAAAATAAACTTCATCTTGTGACCCCCACCTCAAACAAACAAATAAATAAATATGTTGCCAATAAATATTTTATACAAAATAATACTTTCCTTAAATGGTCCACTGTAAATAAATTGTCTTTGCTCAACAAGGATTGAAATAAAAATATAGTGGCTTCAATGGTTTCAGTAGCAGCATTCCTTTTATGTCTGCAATACTGACCAACAAATGTGAAAATGTTGCATAGAACTGTTGGAAGTACAAATAGTTTGTATATTTCTACAAGAAATCTTACTGATGTCAACCAAATAGCTTCTTGGCAATTCTGCTCCCCTCACTCTGGAATAGAATCCAAATTCATGTTAGACATAGCCCCTCACTGACCCTCTTCAAGCAAAATTTGGACGCGTGGATGGGAAATCACAAATTCACCCCTGGGATCTCTCCTGTGTCCCTGCTAGACAGAGGCACAGTAAACTAATCTTAAAAGGGTACCTTCTGTGACCTACTTTACAGAGGCACAGTAGGCTAATCTAATAGGGAGGCAGAAGCCAAATACACTCTGGCTAGGCTTATAAATGCCCTAGGGCAGATAGCCTAGTATCTACCTATGAACCTATGTAGCTTCTTCGTAAGAAATGGAAGTACATAATGCTTTAACATCAACAGCATCAAATAACAAAGTAACATCCCAAGTAAAAATGTACAATTCCCGTAGAACAAATGCCCTTAACAAAAGGGTGTACCACATTTACAGTATATTTAGGTTTTTGGTCCAGAAGTAAAGCGATAGGACCAGTTTTAGCATCTAGTGCAGAAGAATTGGTCTCAGAAGTGGCTTTTCTTTATTACTATTATTATTGTTAGTGGCAGTACTACTAGAAGTAGTATATCGATTTCTTGGAAAGCCAACCATACAAAACTCGTGCTTTTGCTACCAGTTCTGCTATCACATGCACATTCAAGTAAAATTAGATCAATGTTTTGATAAGATGCAGTTATGCCCCTTAAATTGACAAGTTCATAATCATCAGTACTGTTTATCATTTCTTTAATTTTGCCATTGTTCAAAGCGTTATCCATATTCAAAATGTCAGCACCTTTATCAAGTTTGTACACCTGACATCATGAGAATGATCTGTATTTTATTTAATGTTGTAAATCCCTGAGAAGACAAATTATAAAATGACTTGATGAGTTCTTGTAAGTGCTTAGTAGTTCACAAATTTCATATATACACTTTCTCTCAAATGTGTTAAGATTAGTAGTAAGGGGGTTATAAATGTCATTCATGAACAAATAATTCAAAATTACTTAGTTGTAGTGATATATGCTCTTTTTTGAGTGCAAGCAAAACTAACTTTTTGTAATACTTGTAGTAGCAAGGACAATCCAGCTTATATTAGAAGCATACCCTGAAACATCATTAAAGTCTACACTTTCTCCATTAGCAAGTAAAATTGAGTTAAAAAGTCCTCTCACTGCTGCAGTACAACAAGCATACTGTTACTTTCTTCAGTTGCTCTTCATCGCCGCTAAAATAATTTTCTCTGTCACAAACATTAAGTTCATTAATTACAAAAAACAAGCAAGCAAAATATTTGTGCTTTTGCCACTGCACTCCCATGATGCTCTTTTCCTTTGTAGTTCTCCATTTCTTAGTCAAAGAAATCTCTGCTGTTCAATGACTGGCCTCATGAGGACATTTAACTTGTTAAGAGATCATTTTGCATTTCTTTTAGCCAATTAGCAGTCTGTGTGTTGTGTGAATATTACCACTGGTATATATTACTAAAAATCATTTTCTTGACTTTCTTTAGAATATTAATTGCTACTGGGTATTAATATTCTTTGCCCCAGCTCTACCTTTCCTATGACTGAGTAGATATGTAGTGTCTTTTCAATATTAATTTAGGTTATAGAGAAGTGTTTCACTTTTACTGATGTTAAGTTGTTAAGTTCTTCAAACTGATAGTGTCTGCTGTAGACCTTTTAATATTCATCAGTATACATGTGAAAAAAAGGTAATTTCAAATCTGTAAATGCAGATTTTGTATTTACTCTTGTAATGATCTAATAATCACTGTATTGCTGTCATCAGTGATATGCATACACTTGCAGACTGTTCTATCAAATAATCTTGTAAACCCTTTGAATAGGCTACTGTTAGGTGTCACACTATTAGGAAATTCTTATTCATAATCCTTTTGAAACATGCTGTTCATTAAAGCAGGACAAAAGAAAAATATATTATTCCAAACAATGGATTTATATATTTTTTTAAGTTTTGTTTTAATTAATGTAGTGCCATTGACAAATGTCTTTTCATTTATATTAGCATTGAAATGCTTATTGATAGCACTGGTAACACTGTTTCAGTCAAATGCACTAGATCGATTATTGTAGTAAAATTTAAATGAAATTCTTGAAATGGAACATTATGTCTTGAAGAATTAAGAGAATTCACACTTTTAATGTTATCAGCACTGGCATGGTTTTTAGATGACTTTACTATATGAACATAGGTTTGTTCATTGTTATTAAGTTGCTAACTTTGTCTCCCAGAATTGTTCACATTTCTAACAGTATTATAACTGCATGACAGAATTCACCAGGTAGCAGATA
The DNA here is from genome assembly GCF_019279795.1 of Protopterus annectens. NCBI lineage: Eukaryota > Metazoa > Chordata > Ceratodontiformes > Protopteridae > Protopterus > Protopterus annectens. Next base: position 1,441,005,939 of record NC_056731.1, read on the forward strand.
AAACTTTCTTCTAACATACCGTATATTGTAAGGGTGATTAAGCCATTGGTTAATGGGCAATTATGGAAGATGTTGTTGATGCTGTAAGAGCTAACTAAGAACTTCGTACTTGAAAAGATGAATGAGAAGTTGATTAGATTAAGGTGTTGTTTTTATCACTTCAATTGTTTATAGATGAATTTAGTGTATTTTGTTAAAATCAAAAATAAGTTAGCTCAGGTGATATGCAGAGTTTAATATCTGTGAGACAAAGTATGTTGCTGTTGAACATGCAAATATGTATTTGTTGGAGATATCAGATAAGACTGTGGGAATTGTTTTATGTAGTCATATAGATATTTTAGGGATTTATTTTCTGACCTGCAAGGAAGTAGGGAAGAAGTTGTATAGTCTATTAAATTAATTAACAAAGATTACTATTAAATATTATTTATTGGAAGGCATTTAAATTACCACTTAGAAAAAGGCATACTTAGTGAATAGTATGTTATTTGAATTATGTGTTACATTGGTATAGTTTATCAATTTTAATATATTTGAGATGGAGTATTTTTTTTCTGCTGCAGTATGGGTTTCTAGACATAATCATATTCAAAGTGGGATTTTTTAAATATCACAGAGCAAAGGTGATCTTAATATGATTAACTCTGTATTGTTCTGTTCATACATCTATATTATTTTTCTCATGGCTTATGGAACTGACAGGTTCATAGGCTTGTGCTATGCTTACAGCCAAAGGAGACCCTTGAGAAGTTCACCAATATCACCCAATACTTTGGGAGACTAACAATGTTCCCTACTAAGTACTCTTGCTTCACAAATCCCTAGTAAAAAATTATCTAACCAGTCATCAATACTGGTTTTAAATGATGTACAGAAAGTACTGTACTTGACAGGCAAGGGCAGTTTCTTCCATAAGTAGGGTACAAGTTGGGTTAGGTATCTGTCATGCCATTTGCTGTTTATCTGGCAGTATAATTTTACATCTCTACAGCAGTAATTCTATTTAGGTGAAGGAGTTCAAAGACTGCTTGGTCATTCTTAGCACAAAAGAATAAGCAAACATTGCCCCTCATGAGTCTGTATGATGCTGATTACAGGAACAAGAATTTTTAGTCTATCAGATTTGTTAAGGTTACTGAGACCTGAGATAATTTTGGTAAGGAAGTGCTGAGATCTCTTAAGTTATTTTAGGGGCTTAATGAGATATACACAAAGGGTGCATTATATTCAATGATATGCCTAATAAGGGATGAGTAAAGTGGGACTATAACTTCTTTGGGCCTTGATGAGATACCATTAAGGATAGGTTATAAAAGGTAGAAAATTTTTCTACCTTGTACAACCTAACCACCACAAACACATTGCGGTCAAAGTAAAGTACATTATCGACATACAACGTCTCTGATGTGTATGTCATATTTAAGTTGAATCTTATCTATATGGTAGGCAGCAGTGATGCTAGATCTAACAAAGGAAACTATACTGCATTTTTTGATATTGAAGGTAATCCCATGAGTCATACACCAAACATTTGTTTGGTCCAGCTGTTGCTGGCGAGTTAGAGTATCAGAAGGATATATGATAAGCACTCCAAGTTTGCAGTCATCAGCAAACTAAACTAGTCATAGTCCATTAGTATCAGGAAGTGATAGAGAATGGAGAAAATGTAGGAGAGGATGGACAGAGTGAAGATGGATATGACAGCAAGTCTTCTAATATTTTGCTATACAGCTTTAAAGTGATTGACAGATGAAACAAAAGAGAGAGAGAGAAAGAGAGGTGGATAGTTTTATATGGTGGCATGATTATTATCAGTCAAACCTATGGCTATGAAAGGATGTTTGGGGAAAGAGTAGTAAAAAACAAGATGTGGTATAATGCAGTCAAGAAGATTTATTTTTTAATTCCTTCTTGGGAATAAATAAAATTCTATAAAGAGAGATTTACATGGATAATAAAAAACTATACTTTGAGAGATTTCTTGTGTCAACTGACACATGAGAAGCTACTAGTTAAGACAAAAAAATCATCATATACCTTTTTGAGGACAAGTCTTCTTTTGATTTTGTTATGGGCTGAAACAATATAATACTTTTTAAATTGCAATAGAGTGCAAACTCTCTGGAGAAATAATGGAACAAAAGATGAAATTTACTGAATCATAAACATTAAACATATAAAACATTATGTACAGTATGACAACTGGATAAGCCGGTTACTAAATGTACATGGGAAATTTGTCAGGGAAGGCTGGAAAATGTTTTTATACAATAAGGAAAAAGAGCATATCAATTTGTATTGAAATAATGAAATGGTATTTGTATGCGGAAAGCCTTTGCTGGATTGTTTGGACCCAACTTATTTTTTTACTATTTGATTGTGATTTATATACACTGTTTGACATGTTATCGCTCTCCTTTTGAGGGAGTATAATGGGATCTTTAATAGCCATCTAAACTAACACCATCTCAGGCAGAAGGGGCGTGGGTTTAATGTTACATCTTCTCTGGAAATGAACCCATCTGCATTTGCCATCTACCAAAGAAAGGAAAACAGTATTTTTCTAAATGTTATGAGTCAGAGAAATATCCATGTGGACTTATTGCACTTGCTAGGTATAAATGATAATGCAGACAATATTGATGGATATATACGTATATTTTAATTTATTTTAAAAAGTTGCTAAAAAAACAACATAGAACATTCATGCCTTCTTCATCTCATTTACATTCACAACATGTGTCACATTCTCTCTATCACATCACATTTACCATATAAAAATAGAAATATTGACAAAATATGAACATTACTGTACAACAGCAACCAGAAAAGGCACTTGGAGGGCTATGGCAGAGTAGAATACTTCTGACTCTAGTGCATCGCATTGTGCATGTTTATAAGACATAAGGCAAGATTTAAACATATCTGGTAAACCCTTCTCTTGCACATGTTCCCATGTTTCTTGTTTATTTATTTATTATTTACTTGCAAATGTTTTATCAAAAATACTTATAATTTCCTTAGGAAAGCACCAGAAAATTATTGAAGCTACAATTCTGTAAGGCACATAAGGAAATAACAGTCTGAAGCTGCAAAACCAATACATTCACTTATTTTTATCCTGCTCAGAACATACTGCTCAAGGCAGTTCAAGTAATGTATTACAGACACAGGAGTGCTTCTGTAGAGGCCTTAGAGACACCACAGCAGTACAGTACTGAAACAAAACGGTTTATAAGCCAAGCACTTGATAATGAATGCATGACACCTAACTGAAACAGAAAAAATCCTGATAACACTCTACCAGTAAATGGAAGAACTGTACCTTTCTCTTGCTATAGTTGTAAGACTTTGGTTAAGCAGACTCATTAGAGTCTAAATTAAAGAATCAGCCACACCATTTTGGTAATTGCTTCCAATTTGAAATGATAGTTCATTTGTCTCAGTCCAGCACTGTTAAAGAATCATTATGGAAACAAAAAAATGATGAAATAATTCAGATTGCTCCTTTCCAATGTAAAACAAAGAAGAAATGTTCATGGACTCAAGTCATTAAAGCTGGAACCTACAGGAAATGTCATTTTGCTCTTCAGTTCAAAGGGCACTCTATAATTTTGAAGATTTGTCAGTGTGCCACACAACAGCCAGATTCCTCATGTTTGTGGAGGAGTGACATTCTGGAGAAAGTTTTTGAGCAGTTTTTGCATTGATATTTTTTCACATCAGAATGAGTTTGAAGATGAGCTCTCAGGTTTGATCGGTCTGCAAATGCTCTGTTACAATGTGGACACGAAAATGGCTTCTCTCCTATTAAATAAAGAAGCAGATAAATAAGTCAACAGTGCAAATGTGGAAATTAATGCAATTATAATTTAATCTTCCAAGATCCACTTTATTCTGTCAGGAAACTTGTATTTTATATATATATTTTTGTTTAAAAAATTATCTCTAAAATTATTATTTATAAAAACTTGGCTTACATAAGACACAGGTGCAATCTACTGATTGAGCATATTATACTTTCTAGAACACTTAAAGTCACAAGAAGCAAATACATGTAAATAATTATGTGCCAGTTACTTAAGTTATTTATCAGTTAGTCTGATCAGAGTTATCAAATCTCTTCAAACCGGGAAAACCTCCCCAACTCTGTCAAAACCCCAAGAAATCTGACTATGCCACTGCATGTACTTTTCATATTAACTTCACTAACTCTGTAACTTCTCTCACTAATCTGCACAAAATACTCAATATATTCCAGCAATCAACAGCAATCTTGACCCCTTCCTCTTTTTACCTACTCCTTCAATGAAAATTCAGGCATTATCTTTCTATGTATGACACACTACACTAGCCCCAGATAATCTACCGCCAAGTACCTCACACTGGCTGCTAAAGCCATTACATACCCAATATCCACCATCATAAACAGATCCACTCCTGAATCCTACATTCCAAACATCTGGAAACAATCCTATGCCCTACATCATTCTATTTCATAAAGGTGGTTCCTCTAATAAAATCAATTCTTTAGACCCATATCAATCCTAGCTTCATTGTCTAAGATCCTAGAAATATGTATTGATTCTCAGCTATCACAATATCTACTAACAAATAATTTACTCTACATTCCAGCGCAGTTTTAAACTATCATGCAGTACTGACTCTGCTCTTTTGTCTTTTATACACACAATTAATTACCACAGAAACAAAATCATTCTAGTATATAAAATTTTCTGCATTCTATCAAAAGTATTTGATACTGTTTCGCATCAAAAAATGTTAAATAAGTTTTCTATATTAGGACTCTCTTCTGAATCCTGATCTTAGTTTCCCTTCATAGCTCAGTAATAGATGTCAAAGATGTCAAATGGAAACAAGCCATGACTCCTTTTGCCTCACAGCTGTATGGAGTTTTTCATGGTTCCATCCTTGAATACCTACTATTTAATATATTCATTAATGACCTCCTCTTACATTCTGCAAGTGCCCTTATCATTCAATATGCAGATGATTTTATAATCAGCTTCTAAACAAAATCATTTTCAGATCTTCAAAGCCTCACACAGAATGCTTTTAATTCTATTAAATACATACTTAAGGACTCATAATCTTGTTCTCAATACAAGAAAATTAAACTTATGCTTTTCACTCCCTCATCTACTTCTAATACCAAAATCAACTTTGCTATCATCTCAGACAAAATCACAATGTAGTCTTCCACATCAAATTATGCAGATTAACAAGTAAAATGAAACAGTAAGATGATAAACTCAAAATGTATCTACTCTCAGGATTTTGTCAAAAAAATGTCAAAAACTGGACATGCTATACAGAGCCAAACATTACCTTGAAACTTTACCAGAAAATGTATTGCCTCAGAATTTCCACTCCCTGATCTCTCATATGTAGCAAGTAATCTTATTAAATTATACTCATCTCAAGTGACAAAACGTGAGCAGCCATTCAATACAATTACCAAATTCTTAACTAAATCTTCTACTCAAATTCATCACTGTTTCACACTTAAGGAACTCAGTTGGGTTGTATCCATCAATATCACAGTTTGATCCAACTGAAACAGGCTCACAAATTTCTCTATTATTCAGAAAACCTTCCTGCCCTTAGCCATCACTTATCCAAAACCAAAGCGAAAATTAATACATCGATAACCATGGTTCGATGTATTTGACTTAGCAGGAGGTGACATCACTCACCTCCTGCTATGCATATTAACATACTGTTAATCTGTACAGTCAACGGTACGTTAATTTCACTATTTTGCAGGGGGCTATGTCTTCTGTGCCCCTAGACCCACTGCACATTAAATATACCAACTCCAAGATCGCACTACAATGAGGAAATGGGCTAATTCCCAGTTCCTCACTGAACCGGGATCTCCCTGCACAACGTGAAACCCAAATGCTCGACTTACACTACCCATTTTATGTAGTGTAGTTGATTTATTTGACTTCGACATTCTGTCAGCTTAAAAACTGCAGATCGATTACATGCCAGTCGACTGATGCAGTTTCAAGGTTTTCAGTGTAAACCACCTGTATACAGGTTAAACAGGATAATAGAGCTGAAAACAGCGAAGACCAAACTGTAGATGTTGAAAACATGGAAGTTTTGACAGGTAATACAGTCAGGTATAGAAAGAAGGAAAAAAAAACATAATAAATACAGACACTAAAAAGGTGAGGGATATTTTTTTCAGTTCTTGCTTTAAATGTGAACAGTATCAGAAACACTGTCAGATATTAATTCTGCAAACAGTTAAGAAAAAAATATGATGTACTTGTTAGATGTTAGAATTTAAGCACAGTATCAAAAGCTGTTAGTGCAACAACAGTAGGGAATGAAGTGCCACATAACTCATGCACTCAAGTAATTCCACAACAAGTACAAATATGACTCTGTCATTGTCCATGTTGGAGTGAATGACTTGAAATGTACCTCCCTGGACTACATGAAAAGAGACATGGAACAGCTCTTGGATGATGTGGCCCAAGCAGGTATGACCCTAGCCCTCAGTAGCATCCTGCCTTTGCCTAGAATAATACCACAATATAAGGACAAAACGAGTGACTTCAACAATTGGCTAAGCTTTTGGTGTCATTCAAAGGGGATCCAGTATCTGTCTGCCTAGGATGACACGATCGACAAACCACGATGCTTTGCCAGAGATGGTCTGCACCTGGCAACCCTGGGATTCAGGTTACTGGCTAAGGTTCTTGCCACAACTATAGTGCCTTTTTTAGGCAAAGTTCAAAGGACAAAACCACCACCATAACAGGTACATGCATGCAAAATCTGAAGGTAATGCTACTTAATGCTAGAAGTCTAAACCTCAAAATGCACTTTCTCAAGGCACTCCTAAAAATGGAGAACATCGATATCTGTGCAGTAACTGAGACCTAGTTCAAGGCTCCACAGAGCACCCCTGCAATACCAGGCTATACCTCTTACCACACTTTTCGGCTACCAAACCAGGATCGAAACAGTAAAGGTGGATGAGTGTCCATATTCACCAAGGATATTCACACCACCAGGTTAGTTGCCCAACACAATGCGTCTGAAATTCTCCAGGTGCAACTAACACTAGGCAAGACTGCAATCCAAACTGTAGCTTGCTACAGACCCGCCACCATGCCCCAAGATTCTCACTACACCTTTCTAAACATACTGGGAAATATTAATATACAACCAAACACCCTAATACTGGGTGATTTCAGCTACCCTGCCATTAACTGGGAAAACTACTCATGCACCAACACCTTTGCCCAACGGTTCTTGGTATTCATAAATTCCAATGCCCTGGATCAACTAATCCATAGTCCCACCAGGGGCTCCAATATCCTAGACATGGTCATTACCAACATGGGAAATCGATGCTCCACACCTATGGTCACCCCCTCGTTGGTCAGGTCAGACCATAAGCTAATCACCCTTAACACCCACATCCCACCCCCACATCCCAGTAAGAAAACCTCCATAAAAAAACTTCTCCAAGGCCAACCTCATGCTACTCAAGTCAGAAGTCACAAACTTCATGACACCCATGCAGACGGGAACTGAAAGTTCGACTGCTGAGTCCTACACTAAGGCACTGTACAAGCACATCCACTCATGCATGAATCATGCCATCCCAAATAGAACCAAGATGCTCTCCTCCAAAAAAAGGAAGCCAATCTGGTGATCCCCTGCCATAAACAAACTCTACAACAAAAGGAAAAACTGTTGCAGAAAAGAGGAAAATAACTGGATGCAAAAAACTTCCTTACTGCCTCAGAAAGAAGCTGAGATCCCTCATAAAATCCTCCAAAGCTAGTTATGAAAATAAAATTGCCAAAGATTCCAAAGACAACCACAAGGCATTCTATAACTATGTCAAGAATCTAAATGGCAATGCTCAGATCAGCTCTGAGCTACAACAGAATGGCATTAAATATACTGATCCCACGGATATTGCCAATATCCTGGAAGATTGATTTAGTGCCAGCTTCACTCCCCTCTCACCCCCTAAATGGCCCATCTCAATACTGGAAGATTGCCAAATTCCGGTAATAATGGCCACACAGGTAAAAAACGCACTCTCCAAAGCTAAGAATACAGCATCGATGGGACCAGATGACATCTTGGGCTGTGTACTACATGAACTACAAAATGAACTGGCACCTCAACTAAGTGTCATGTTTAATCATACCCTCACCTCAGGCTTTGTGCCCACTGAGTGTTGCACAGCTACAGTTATCCCACTCCACACGCTGGGATCCACCTTGGATCCTGGGAACTACCACCCCATCAGTCTAATGAGCCTGATCTGCAAGGCCATGGAACGTATTATCATGGGACTTATAAACAAAGACATTGGCAACCTTAAAACACTGGACCCCACCCAGTTTGGGTTCATGAAGGGCCGATCTTGTCTTCTGAACCTTACTGACTTCTTCAAATCAGTCTCCAGAGCCATGGACGAGGGTAAGGCAATCCACACAGCCTATCTAGACCTCACCAAGGCCTTTGATCCCCCACTCTGGAATCATAGATAAACTTACTAAGCTGGGCATTAATCCCTACGTTACCCAGTGGGTTGCTAGCTGGCTTATTGACAGAACCCACACTGTAAAAGTAGCTGACTCCAAATCCAGCTCCAGACAAATGACAAGTGAAGCACCTCAGGGTTCAGTCCTGGGACCTCTCTTGTTTGGCATCTACTTCTCTGAAGTACAGACCAACACTAAGGGACTCTGGTTAGCAAAGTTCGCAGATGACTGCAAACTGGGAGCCATTATTGAATCCCCAAATGATGTGGATACTCTACAAAAGAGCCTTACAGAAACAGATGCTTGGTGCCAGAGCCATGGGCTCAAGCTCAATGCCAAGAAATGTATAGTTATCCCCTTTGGGAAAAAACATGTACCCGTGAATTATCACATAGGTGGCAGTACACTAAACACCGAAAGTGTGATAAGAGACTTAGGGACACAGGTGAACAGTGGTCTCACTTTCAATAACCACATCGCCACAACAGTCAGGAAATCCTTCTATGTGGCACACCTCATCACTAAGGGCTTTTCATCCAGAAAAAAGGAGGTCATTGTCCCACTGTACTCATCCCTCATTACACCCATTATAGAATACAACACCCCATTTGGTATGTACCTCTCAAGACATCTGCAACAACTGGAAAGGCCGCAGAAATACCTCACTAAAAGAATCACAGGCCTAAAGCAGATGCGCTATGCTGACTGCCTTAAAAAACTCCAGCTATACTCTGTCGCATATTGTCTACTCCGAGGTGATCTCTGCTTAACATACAAGGCCATGTCAATCCCAGAGCTGTTGGACATGCTACACTTAAAGAAATCCCAATCCCTCAGAGCCATATGCTCCAAGGATCTAAATCTTGTCATCACAATAAACAAAACATGCTGGAGGGATAGGTTCCTGATCAAGAGACTCCCCAGACTCTGGAATAGACTGCCCATGCATGTTAAGCAGAGTGCCTCTTTGGCCCTCTTCAAAAGGAACCTTGATGATTGGATGGGAGAAAGGAAATTCACCCCTGGGATCACATCAGTCACCCTGCTAGACAGGGATCCAGAGAAGTAACTATTGTGGGAAGAAATATCCAGGGAATTGTTATGGCTAGGCTTGTACAGGTCCTAGGGCTGATAGCCTAGTACCAACCTATGAATCCAGTAATGGAAAGATGTATATGGTATACATGGTAAAAGCATAAAACAACTTAATTTTGAAAGGACATGTAGTTGGTTGTATAAGAAAAAGGTGAATTAATAGGAAAACTAGACACATATGATGTTAGAAAGGCATTTGTCAACATTATATATAACAAAATGGGGAGTATTACTGAAAAATTTTGGTTGGTTGTTTACAATCTATTCATGACAGTTCTTGGGTGAAGCCTCTTGTAAATGGTTATGTAGGTAATAATGTTAAAGGTAACAATTAGCTATGTTTTATTTGGCCTAATAATAAATGACATCGGCCATATAAAGGACATGTTTGGTATAGCTAGAATATAATATATGGGGTTTACTCACCTTTGATTTTAAGTTATGTAGATGACATTGTAGTAGTTGTCAGAAATATGAGTAAAAGAAGTAATAGCAAGTGTCAGCAGTGTACTCTAGAAGGGGGGATTACAGACTGGTAGGAAGAAAAGCAAACGGCATGGGGACACCAAAAAGTAGGTGGAATTTGTTTTAAAGGAAATTGAGGTTTTAGGAATAAAATTCAGTTGTAAGGATACACTGACTGAACAGTTGGATAGCTTACTACAAGATATGGCTAGTATAATAGCAACACAGAAAAAATAAACATAACCTTTTGAGAAAAAAATCATGTAATCTGTTATTTCAGGAAAAGTTATTCATGGGGGATGTAATTGTTTCTTGCAAAATTAAAAATATATATATTTTACAATTATATTTGTATGCTTTGCAGAAAACTTGCTTAATATGATAAAAATATGAGACTTGTACCCTACAGCATTAAGAATGTACAGCCTTAATAAATCTATTTTTTATGTCCTTTACATTTTTGGGGGATTCTAACATATCACTCAACAAGTGGAAACTTTGGAAAACTACTGAGAGTTAGATATGAGGAGATAAAATATAACAATATAATTCTAAGAAAGTTAATGTAATAATATAACACCTAATAATGTAAACAGCACTAAAAAGAGACAGAAAAATCAAAACTCACAAATTATTACAGTTGAATGGAAGGGTCTACAGCTCTCTAGTCCCTCAAAAAAGCTGAATACAAAGGCATGTGGAGGAGTGTTATAAGAGGTATGGGTCTACTGTACAGCTTCAAGCTGTGTTTGCAATGCAGACAAGGATAAGGTATGCATTATTGCACTACCTTAATGACACGTGACTAGTTACCAGTTAATGCCAGGCCTTTTCTTCTTAATATTGATAAGTCCAAAATTGTACATCACATATACTGCCCTCCCATGCTTAAGAATGATCTCTGCATGACTCAGATGTGATGCAGCTAGTCAGAGCCCCATTCTTACTGGCCATACAAGAGACATCATACTTCACAGTTGCCCTTGCCTCATGGAACTCTATCCCTGAATTCAATAGGCAGATACATATTATTTTCAAGACATCATTACATGCTCAACTGATAAATGAAAACAAATGCAAATACTTCAGAGACACTGGATAAACCTACCTTAAATGGTGTTTTTGTTATAACAAAGTAATTTTACTACTTTTACTTTGATGTTGTCATAACTGCTCCTAAGAATTGGCATGTACTGCTCTTACTGACCTTTAATGGCCTTTTTGGGGTTCCTATTACGTGATCGAAGTTTTGAAACTTCGAACACAACAATATCGAACTTGCCTGTTCGAAGTTTCAAAACTTCGAACACGGGGAAAAAAAAGATGTAACAGTAAACTAACGGTTGCAAGCAGGAAGGAAAGCCCCCTTGCACACCCCCGCTCTTTAAATATGCCAACTCAGAGACCACACTAAAGAGTGGGGGTGCAAGGGGGCTTGCCCCTCTGCTTGCAACAGTTAGTTTACTGTCGCATCTTTTATTTTTTTTTTCTTTGAACTTCAGCAAGTTCGACTATATGGTTTCGACCATATAGGGTTCGAACTTGTTGAAGTTTGATAATGTAATAGGAACCCGTATTTTCTTTATAACAAAGTAATTTTACTACTTTTACTTTGATGCTGTCATAACTGCTCCTAAGAATTGGCATATACTGCTGTTAAAGTACATAAAAATGTCAAGTTCACCATGTTACCTTCTTCTATGATTTTTGTCCAAATGTTTATTTAGAACTTGTTTTGCCTGTGTAATTGTATTTGCCTATCTCTCCCAGGTTGTGACTGAAAAGGTCTATGGACCAACTCACCTACCCGGTTAACAAAAATAAATAAATAAATAAATAAATGAAAAAAACAATCTTCACACTGTGAAACTAAGAATACAATTATGCTACCATAATTTTATTACAAACTTAGCTGCTGAACCAAACTTCTGAACATCAAAATTAAGGTTGCAACACATTTGGCAAAGTCACATACGACAACTCTTATGTTTATTAAAATTCACATTCCCCAACCATTCTTCTTATTAAAGAATATCAAGCCTTCACGTAAAAATATATTTTTAAACTTCATAAGTAAGGTATCCAATATTATCACATAACAGCTTGGCATACTATCAGTCCTACCCATTTTCAGTCACTTTTTCTTGCTTTCTAGCATGTGAAAACAGAATGATATCTGTCCATTTAAAAGGAACAGTTTGCACCTTTAGATGGCTGTGTTTAACTTGTGTTGTACTTCTCGCATTTATAGCCTGCTCTGCCATGATCTGCTGAGGCAAGGCTAAAATGGCAGCAGTTTCTTATTGGTTGTTACATGAAGTGTTAACTGGCCAATTGTGTTTTAGTGCAGCTTCAGCACTACTACACATTATATCCTGAAAACATCACAGAACTGGTTATACTGTTACTATACAGGCAGGAAATGTAATGGTACAGCAAAGTGAATTACATATGGCAAATAAGTCCAGTGACTAACAATAGCAATAATTTCTTAACAAATGAATCTACGATAGGGCAGTAAAGTGGTGTAGTGGTTAGCACTGCTTCTTCATATGCTTAATTTTATAATTTTGTTCTCAGATGGAATGTTGCCTTCATAGCAAATGTGCCACCTAAATGTGCCCACGTGGATTTTGCTGAGGGCTACAATTTATGTCCACATCCCAAAGACATGATACAGGTGAACTGTCAATCCTTCACATTGTGTGCAGGTATGTAAGCTGCGTGTTAGCGTGTGGTTGAATATACTGCAATGCGCTGGCAACCCATCCAAGACTAGCTTCTCTTCCCTGCACCCACTGTTGCTCCCCTGAATCTTGAAACTGATCAAGCAGATAGTTGGAAAATGAATGACTAGATGACTGTATATGTTTCTTCAGTATTAGCAATAAACTTTTCAAGGCTTTAACTTTTCTTTTTAGAAAAAAAAATGACTTAGCCTCATAGCTTAATTTTATATGCAAATAGAAATGTTGCTGAATGGTTTTGAGTCTGCACATGATCCTTATGACTAAAACTAACAATTTTTGGTGAACTCTGTTTTATGTCTATGCATGTAATCCTTACGAATAAAACTGAACCTTTAGCATCACTTAGGTTCATAGGATGATACTAGGCTATTGGTCCTGAGACCTTATAAGCCTAGCCAAGAATTCCACCCATGTTCCCTCAAAGTCAGCACATTTCCCCTGTATAGCAGGGACACAGGTGGGATCCCAAGGGTGTATATGTGTACTTTCTAGGACTGAACATGTCACACTGGTTCTTTAAACAACATAGGGAAGAAAACAGCAAAAAATATATGGACTACATTCACTTACCAGGTGTGAAAAAAAAAACATATAACATGTTAAAACACAACTACATATTACGCAAATGGATTGTTCTAAGCTTAGTTGAATCAGCCTAGACAGAGTTATGTTCATCAGTTTTTAATATTATGATAGTTTGTTTAGACATTATGACAGTTTTTAATATTATCAGTTTTTATTATTATGCTCTGGAACAAGATTCCAATCTACATTAGGCAGAGCTCCTCGCTAACCCTCTTCAAGAGAAACCTTGACGAGTGGATGGGAAACAGAAAGTTCACCCCAGGGATCACTTCAATGGCTCTGCTGGACAGAGAACTAATCTAAGGGGGCGGCGAAAGCCAACACATTCCTGGTAGGCACAGGGAACTAATTTAAGTGGGCAGCGAAAGCCAACACATTCTGGCTAGGCTTATAAATGCCTTCAGTAGATAGCCTAGTACCTACCTATGAACCTATGAATAATCACTCAAAAATACTAAAAAGACCAAAAACAATTACTATGTACCCCCCATATCCCATTATCTATACCTATAAACTCCATACAATTACTATGTACCCCCATATCCCATTATCTATACCTATAAACTCCATGCCTGCAAAACAGTAGAGCAAAGTGAAAAACACTGCAGTGCACCACTGGCTCCTGTGGGATAAGACAGAGCAGTATTCAGTAAACCACTTTCAAAAGACATCTCACTAAAGCCACTTTCACAAACAACACTTGTAATAGTGCATGATAGCAAACAGTCCATATACTTTTGTCTACCACTGCAAACATTGTATGCCAAACAGTATTACTTTTTTTTTTTTTTATATTCTCTGTTTAAAAGGTTGGGCAACACATTATAAATAATGTATATAATAACATTGTGTTAAGTGTTCCTATGATTAAGTGCTTGAACATTATTCTTTCTATACTGCATGATGAGATGCAATTGCATCTCAAAACTAACAGTATCAGAAACCTGTTATTGGCATTTACTCACAAAAAGAATGCTGTAATGCTGCCGAACCAGGTAGGGAAAGCAGCAAAGAACATTGCCATAGTGACTATGTAGAAGCAGCATTTATCAGAACTAATGGCTTTAGCACAAAACACATAAGTCTGCTTCATAGAAAAATTAAAGACGTTAGTAAGAAGGCAAACAGAAATGCTGAGTAAAGTAGAAAAAAAAATAAAATAAAGTAGCATTAATAAAAACAAAATGGGCTTCCCTGCATGTGGTTGAGGCTGAAGATGATGAGTTTGCAACTCATGAATCATAACTGGATGTTTTTTTTAATAACAAAAGTTTGCCTGCACTGTTTCACTATTTCTTTTACAGTACTGATGGTGCTTCACACTTTTTGGTATTTTTTTTGCTCTATGACTGTACAACCATGGAGTTAGTATATGCAAGTAAGGGAGTGTGACATGGTGCAAAGATACTGCACATTAAAATACACTTACTTTAAGTTTTTCATCTGACTGAAGTTTTGACCTGTTGTGTTCATCTGTTCACAGCTTGATCTAATAGTTACTAGGGACAAGCAGCAGTAGCTAAAACAATATATCTAGAGATCTGCTGACATTATACTGTCATCATGCAACTAAACATACACATGCTACATGTCCCCATGTAATGCTAATAAAACTGAAACGGTGTCAAGATACAGAAACTGAATAATGTAAGGACGCGCCCACACACACTACACAAAATTTCTCTGTAAAAAGTGACAGAAAATATTTCATTTTTACTATTTTACCAGGAGAATTTTCTTATTGATGTATGCACGTTTAAGGTCAGCTCTTGAAAGCATGACTGTCACAACACACCTCTTCAAGAATTCCTTGTTAATACTCCTGTAGCAGCTATCCTTCTCTAAGCTGCAAACAGTATATATTAATTAGGCTACAAACTGTTGTAGGGTGCTGCACATTTCAGACCATCATTTGTCAAGAATGAAAGGGTCTTACATGCGGGAAATGTTTACTATTTTTCATAGATGAAAGAATAACCATTTAGTTGTTATTTTAGTCTTTTACTTATGGATATTTTTGACAACGTGTATGTCTTATTTAATGTATTTATGTAGACAGCACTTCTACATATGGAGGTACACTGTAAAGAAAGCATGTCAACATTTGTTACAACAAATTGGGTAGCTGCTGATCAAATAGACTACCAAACTCTTTCAAATACATACTGAAATAGAAAGATATGTACAGTTGTAAACAAGCATTTGGTACAGTTAAGAAATGTATTTATCATAATTTGAGGTACACTGTGTTGTAAATACGTGGTTCAAAAATCTAATTCTGTACAGCAGACAGAATTACAAATGAATGAACATGTGTTATCTTCCAACGTCTCTCTGTACATTCAATACTTCTCCGACACAAGGCTGCAGTGCTGACTCTTTGGATCCAGTAACTTCTACTCCTCCTCCCGAAGAACATATCTACACAGAAGCAAGTAGGATAGGAAGGGTGAAATTTCCAGCCTACTGCCTTTGAAGTTCACTTTATAGCTCTGGTGACAGTATCAGATGTCCCTCAGCACATGATGCTATTAAAATAAAGACTCAGATTGCTAAGGGTAGTTTAGACAAAACAAACAGCTGACCTTTGAGTGTTTTCTTTGTAAGTGGGAGGTGATTTCTAAGCACAGCGGATGGCAAACCGTAAGCAATCTTAAGAAAAACAAGGGGGGCGTCTTTACTTGCTACATTGCTTCCAGAAACTCGATAGCTTCCTGTGTTGAGGATAAGCTTTCTCTGTACACAACAGTCATGCATATCCAGCTCAAAGCTGAGCAGGTAGGTATGACTTTTTCACAGTAAAATTCTGCCATCTGCAGGTAGCAAGAATTGTAGTCCACACTGCTCACAGCAGGTTGTTCTGTCTAATTACACACTGCCAGGGCAGTTACATTATCCCGTAATATCCTGGAATTCCAGTAAAAATAAAAACATCTTGGGTTTCTTTGCTACTTTTGTTAAAAAGGATGCAAACGTTTCAGTGTCTGGAAGCCAAAAGTGTCTCACTGATTTGCTGGCACTATAGTTTCAGTTCTTGGCATTCACATTTAGGCTACTTTATAGTACGTCTACACCCTAAGCTTCAAATTCCTAAAGTTTGTGTGTCTGTCATACACGTTTTTAAATAATTCATTAACAACAATACCCCCTCACACAACGCTCTTGTAGCCTAACCGTTTTAACCGATCCCGGAGTTACCGATAGGCGTGCAGACCTCCGAAGTCCTCTGTAGAGGCTATTTTACACAATTCCCAGTGGGTATGATGTGGAACACTTACTTACAGCCTACTTATCAGCATCAACTAGAACTTTCACAGCACGGTTAACAACTGTTATTCTATATTCACATATGGTCCTTTTTATGGTAATCAGTACTATTTAAGATAGATTTGTTTGTTTGTGTCTTTCGGCTTTTCCCGGTTAGGGGTCGCCACAGCGGAACTCCGGTCCGCTAATGATTGGCAGTAGATTTTTACGTACTGGCTTGCCGGGACTATTTAAAATAGATACCAAGTAAAAAAAATGACAATGTGTGACATACTCTTCTAATGTGGGTCAGCGAGGAATATTGTCTTTTTAAGACTCAAAATGAGGAATGTTCCTCTCATAGCTCTCAACCTTCCATCTCCAAAATGAGGAACACTAGCCCTCATAATGTGGAACAAATGGACAAAATGTGGAACACATACTAATGGCTTACCAACAACTTCAACTAGGAAGGTCATGGGATGGTTAAAATAGGCTGATTTTACTTATAAAGATCTTTTAATGAATTAGTATGATTAATTTCTATTTACCATGGATTTTACTTAAAAAAATTCCTAACACTGAATGTCTGACAGAATCTTTCAATGTGGAACTTTGAGGAACTTCGAGGAACATGTACTTTTTAAGACCCCAAATGAGGTACGTTCCTCGTAATGAGGTGCACTTGAGAGGTAAGGTTCCTCTTAATCAAGTACACATGCGAGTCATCATGCCCGATCATATTTTAAATCAGAACCCTTAAAAAAAATAAACTGCTGCTCTATCTATAGCGTGTGAATGTGATTTTAATGTGCTTTATATTTCTATTATCAAGTGTCACATCATGACCAAATGTGTGTGTCTCTCTCTCTCTCACACACACACACACACACACACACACAGGGCGTCACGCATTTTTTTATGAAGAAAGGTTGAGTTGTCACTTTTGATGATGTATGCAATGGGGCACTTCTCTTTGCAAACCATGCCACACTGTCATGCTGTGTAATGGAGCTGTATCAACTTTACTGTCAATCCAAATCTAAGGCTCGTCATTACAGAATTTTATTTACTTTATGTCAAGCCGTGCTAAGGTGTTTCAGCTACAGTGGCACGCGTTTCAAGTGCGTTCTTACTACAGTATGGCAACACTTGCAATATTTCATCTCTGTCCTCATTTCCCCTCAAGACAGAAGTGTTTAAATAAAGAAATAGCTTGAGAGAAGAGGGGCATATGATAACCACGACTGCAACTGCATTATTTAAAATGTATAACTCTCTTTCTTTGTTATTCAAAAGAATTAGGTCCACAATGCACAAGACACGCACACACACACGCGCACACGTCCACACGCACTTTTTCCAGTCTTACCAGTGTGGGTCCTGATGTGTCCCTGGAGTAACCAAGGTCTTGAGAAAGCTTTGCCACAAATCTTGCAGACACAGGGCAATGTGTGGGTTCTGATGTGCATTTTGAGGGCCCCTAGGCTCACGTACTCTTTTTCACAGTGTTTGCAGCTAAACGATTTCCTAACCTGAGCGTCACAGTGCAGTTGCTTATGCTTTGCTAGTCCGGAAAAAGTGGAGTAAGTCTTGCTGCACAAGCCACACTGGAACTTCTCTGCTTCAGAAGCGAGTGGGTCAGAAAGTTTAGACTGGATCCTCTCCTCTTCGTCGCTAAGAGGGCTTTCAGAGCCACTGTGGTCCTTTGAAGAGGCGTCTGACAGAGAAGGAGGACTGTCCCGTCCAATAGATGAAGCATATCCAGAAAGAGGAGAAAGGTCGTTGGGCAAAGGAGATGGGCGCAGTCCACTGTTAGTCCATATTGTGAGAGGGCTGTACGCTATCGGACTTAAGATCTCAGGCTGTGCAATTATAGGCATCTGATAACTCCCGTAGAGGAAAGGAGAAATTATTACTAAAAATAAAAAATAAATTAAAACATGGTTTAAACTATGGTTTATACATTTGGTACAGCACACATAACCTACATTCTGATTAAAATCAAACATATCTGCTAGTTATTATTTGCCGCCCCACCCCACCCAACGTTTTCGACACAATATCAGACAACATGCTACTGCCAAACTATATTAATAACAATGGTCTAAGATTACTGACGTTATCAGCTCTGGATCACCCTTTACTACATGACAGATAAATAGTTTGTATTCCTCTATATCTGCTACTTATAAAGGGGGACTGGCAAAATCGAATATGATATTTAATAGGCATGAACCTGCTCCACTGTCGGAGGTTCCTGCCCCTTGGTAAATGATGCAGAATGTTTTCTAACTTGTTTATACAAATGTCAAAAAAGCAGAGTTCAAACATATTTTTTAATAATCAGTTTTGCTTTTATTACCTGTGTGAGTGTCCAGTTCACTGTAATTTGGCTTTTTTGTAGCATTAAAATGCTTCTTAACCAGAAATGATCGTGGCATTTTTAACACACCCTCTTTTGCACTTTTATTCTGAAGTTGGTTGCACTGGGCAGATAACGGTCCTCAGCAGCTGCACCTCCCCAGCAAATCACTGCAGGTTCACTCCTCGCCCTAACTGCAGGATTTCACCGTGGTGATGCTCGTTCGCCTCTGGCTGATTAAGGGTTCCAACGCCTCACTCCAGCTGTTTGTGAATAGAGCTGTTAATCAGGTGCAAAAAGTATTTTCATCTGCATACTCCACCCCTTCTCCAATCCCTGGCAAAGGAGGGTCCGTGCACTCTTCTTTACGGGCGGGACAACCGCCTTCATCTGTGGGACCCCCGCCCCAACAGATGATAAACTGTAGTCCTAGTGTCTGTGTTTGGGAGGAGCTAATGTTATGGGGCTTAGTGTTACAAATGTAATGAGAGCAAGGAAAAAGACCACAACTTGAATATCTCTGGAAAAAATGCACTGCTTTTAAACTGAACTAAACTGCACTTAAGAAATTACTTGGTGAAAAACAAATGGCTCCTTAAATTTATCATTTTCAGAAAGCTTAATTATACTGATATGGAAAGTTTCACGATAGTTGCCAAAACAGTTTATAATTGTTAGTTGACAGCGGTTAACGACGAAGTGCTTGTATAGCAGATGCCAGATGTTCAAGTGACTATTTGCTCCTTTTTGAGCCTGCTGTTGCGTCATAACTTAAACGTTTTTAGCACAAGAAATCTGAACAAAGCCAAAAGTAATGGGGGGTGGGGCAAAGGCTCAACATTTTGTTATTACAAACACAGAATAAAAGGTTTTGCATTAGCATGCATTTTTTCCGAAGCATATGAGATTTGAAATTCAAATGCCGCCTGTCATTGCTGACTTCAACCCTTAATGATTAATCAGAAACCACAAATATTATAAGGAACACACTAAAATATGAGACAAAAATCTGAACATGTATGAAAACCTGCACAGTTCAGAGGTATGTTTTATTCAGGCTTGCTTATTTGTCTTAATGTGTACCTGCATGCTCCACATTGCAAATAAAGTGAGAGCTCAGAAGTGTATATCTGTGAATATTCAGAAACAGCTGATGCCCTTACATTCACCGCTGCAGTATTCCTTACAAATGGGATTCCCTGTCGTGAAGCTCACCATCAGGCCAGTTCACCAAAGTCAACAGTTGCTTTAAGGTATGCTCAACTTCACCTGCACACTCCTTGCGTAGGGTAGGACATAAAGGTGACTTCTGGCATACCATCCTCAGAACTTTTTTTTGACGCCAGTCCAAGTGCTGTTTTAACAGTCGGTCTATTACCTCCATCCGTTTTTTTTTTCTCTTTTTCTATTTGTCGGCTTTCATGTGCTTACCCCTGTTTGCTGGTGTCCTCACAGTTGCAGATAAATACCCAGATGGGTTTTTGGTTACTTTTTCTGTTTGTTTTCTGCTGTTTGTGGTTAATGCCATCCAGGAAGGGTAAATGCCAGTGTGTGGGAGACTGATTCCCCATAAAGATTGCTAAAATACGTGTCTTTTTTGCCTAGGTGTTGCTCATGACCAAACATCTTATTCAATTTGTCAGGCATTTGTCCCCAAAACTCATCATAATAGGCTTTCTTCCCTTGCCTTGTGTCTTCAGCACCAGCGTCTTAAGCTTCTTGCTGCAGATACTATGAATGGAACTTCCTGCCCCTAGGGACAGCTGTCAGGGAAGAAGAAGGTGCATAAGGTAAGACTGGAATCTTCTGCTGTACAGCCTCTGCTGGGAGTTTCTCCTGAGGTTATTATGCACCCGGAGGCTCACCCAGTTGTTTTGTAAGATTCTTCTACTACGCCTGGGTTGGAAGCTAGTGAGGATCTGGCGTCCGGCAAGGCTTTGCAGGTGCCCATTTCAGGCATTCAGAAGGAGCCATGGTTGACTGTTTCTCAGGGGTCTAGAGGGGTTCCGCAGTTTCTCTTTAGGGAAGCGGTTCCTACTGTGGTTGAGGAATGCCATCCTGAGTCTGGGCCTTCTCAGGTTTCTCTTCGCCTTTCTCTTTCTCTTCCCGTTTGGCTCAGAATAAACCAGGATTCTTGAGTTCTGTCAATCATTTGGCAAGGGTACTTCATGGTCTGGATTTCCTGCCCTCCTTTTATGGGCATTCCTCTGCCTCCCCGGGAGCAACTTCCTTTTTTTCCCAGAAGTTCTTCAAGACCTTTTGTCTCAGGGTACTATTCAGGAGGTGCCTGTGTCCCAATGGGGGAAAGGGTTTTATTTCAGAATGTGTCTAGTGCCCAGAAAATAAGGTACTTGGACACTTATTCTAGACCTCTCTCATCTAAACACCTTTCTGAAGGTTCTTTCCTTTTGGATGTTGTCCCTTCAGTCCCGTTTTCCTCTGCTGCTCCCTCAGGCCTTTCTGGTGTTTCTGGACCTCAAGGATGCTTATCTTCATATTCTGATCCATCCTCTTTTCAGGAGAGTTTTGCATTCCTCTGTTGCTTCCTGGCATTTTCAGTTCTGTGCTTTACCCTTTGGCCTTTCTACTGCCCCAAGGTTGTTCACCAAATGCCTCACTCCTGTGATTTCCTTTTGCAGGCTTCAAGGGATCCAAACCTTTCCTTATTTGGATGACCTGCTGATTGAAGCATCTTCTCCAGAGGTCATTTCGCAAAATATTAATTTTACCATTTCTCTTCTTCAGAGCCTAGGGTTCACAATAAACTTCAAAAAGTCTTCCCTGACTCCTTCCAGGATCAAGGCTTTCTGGGTTGCAGGATTCAAATGGTGCTAATGCTGGCATCCCTGCCTCCTCCAAAGGAATTAACTCTCATTTCTTTCTTTCAAACTCTTCTTTTCCTAGCCTCCATTAAAGCCAGGGAGTTTCTGAGAGCTCTGGGGTTCATGACTTCCACTATTCTAATGCTGTCTCTGGCCAGCCTCCACATGAGGAAGTTTCAGTGGTTTCTGAAGTCAGTGTGGCTTCAGCATGCACATCCTCTAAACTTTCCCGTCCCTCTTCTCCCATGTCTCAAGAAAGAACGTCTGTGGTGGATTCAGCAGTTGTCTCTGAATCCAGGACTCTCTTTTCAGCCTCTTCTTCCTTCCCAGGAACTGTTCACAGACTCTTCAGATGTGGGATGGGGAGCAAAGTTTGGCTCCCTGGGGGTTCAGGGCGTGTGGTTGCCTTGTTATCAGAAAGAGCACATCAACATCAAGGAGATGAGGGCTCTTCTGCTGGCTCTTCAGCCCTTTCATCTTCTCTTCTCACCAGGGCCTTTCACGTTATTCACAGACAATACCACAGTCATGTGGTGTATCAACAAACAGAGGGGTACAAAATCTTACCATTTTTACAGCTGGCATTTCTGGTATGGGATCTAGCTATCTGATATTGGGTGACTCTTCCGGCAGTTTACATTCCTTCAGATCAGAAAGTTGTGCCAGACAATCTGAGCAGGTCCTTCACTCAATCCCATGAATGGATGCTTCACAGCGATGTATTTCTGGACATTGTTCACCATTGGGGTACTCCTCAAGTAGATCTCTTTACCTCCCCTCTGAACAGACAACTTCCTCTGATTTGTGTCAGAGTCCCAGGCCCTCTGGTATGGAAGTTGGATGCTCTCTCCTTTTCTTGGAGGGGGATGTTTCTTTATGCAATCCCTCCCCTTCCTCTCCTTCCAAGAGTCCTGTTCAAGATTCAACAGGATGCTCCCAAAATCTTGTTGGTGACTCCCTTTTGGCCTCAACAGCACTGGTTCCCTCTACTTCTGTATCTAGCCACGGGCAATCATCACAGTTCACCAAACAGGGTGGATCTCCTCACACAAGACAAGGGGTCTCTAATCCATCTCCACCTGTCCATGCTTCAACTGACACTATGGATGATAGGGTTTTGATTCTTCTGACACCTTTTTTCTGAGGACATGCTGCAGGTGGCCAGGAAACCTACTACTAGGAAATCCTACATATCTATGTGGAAGAGGTTTTCTATGTGGTGTCTTTCTTGTGCCCTGGACCCACTTTCTGTGAATGTTCCTTTGGTTCTCTGTTATTTGTTTGAGTTGCTTAATGCTGGTTTGGCCTATTCATCTATTAAGGCCCACTTATCAGCTCCTTCTGCTTGTTTGCCTTTAACTGCCCTATTAGCTTCTAGATTTGAGGCAAAGCAATTTCTTAAAGGTGTCCTTAATATTAGACCTCCTAGGAAGCCTGCTTCTCCTCCCTATGATCTTAAATTGATGCAGGCTCCTTTTGAGCCTGCTGTTTCAGCTTCCTTGCAAATTTGTTCTTGGAAGTCAGTTCTTGTTTTAGCTCTTACTTCTGCCAGATGGGTGCCTGAGTTGCAATCCCTTATGGCTTGTCCACCATTTTTGATATTTCATGAGGACAGGGTGCCCTTGTGTACTAATCCTTCTTTCATGCCCAAGGTGGTTAATGAGCTGTCAGTTAATCAGTCTGTTAATTTTCCTAATTGTTTCCCCTCTCCGCAATCTGACAGTCAGAGGGGGCTGTATACCTTAGATGTGCATAGACAGCTCAGATTTTATTTGGATGAAACTAAAGGTTCAAACTTTTGAAAGTCAAAAAACAAACCACAATCCAAAAATTGTCCTCGGGTGCAACAAGATGAAGAAAGATAAAAAATTTCAAATAAGCAACTAAGAAGTGCTTACAGAAAGAACTTTAATTTAACAAATAAAAATTATTGGTCTTGATAAAGTCTCCAGATGGTTGGAGATGAAAGTGCTTGATTCACTGGATGTATCTGATTTATTTTTATTTTTATTTGTTAAATTAAAGTTCTTTCTGTAAGCTCTTCTTAGTTGCTTATTTGAATTTTTTTATCTTTCTTCATCTTGTTGCAACCAAGGCCAGTTTTTGGATTGTGAAGAAACTAAAGCTATCAGAAAATCTGACTAGTTATTTGTTTCCTTTCATCCTAGGTCATTAGGTTTGGCTGTTTCCAAGCAAACTATTTCCATTTGGATTTCTAAGGCTATTTCCTTTTGTTACACTTTTCATGGTGAGAGCTTTCCTTCTTCTGTAAAGGCTCATTTCACTAGAGATGTGGCTTCTTCTGGTGCTTTTTTTCAAAGGCTTAGACACTAATTCTATTATTGAAGCTGCTATCTGGACTTCTGTGCATATCTTTACCAAACATTGCCAGTTGGATGGTATCTCCAGGGCTAGAGCTGGTTTTGATACTGCCATTCTTCATGGCTTCTTGGAGGGCTCTGCTGCTTCCAACTCCTCCCAGGTTTCTTCGTGAGCTTTGGCACTCTCCCATTTGTAAGGAATACTGCAGTGGTGAATATAAGGACATAGTACAGTTGTGTAAAATCTTACCATAATGGTAGATGTCCTTGCCTTCACTGCTGCAGTATTCACTCCCTCCACCCATCCTCCTCGTCTTTTTCCTTCCTGGATGTACAGGTTCTCCTTGGTTTTCCTTGGACTACTGTTCCTACTGGGGCAATCAGTTCTGAGGATGCAAGGAGTGTGCAGGTGATGTTCAGCGTACCTTAAAGCAATGGAAGACTTTGGTAAACTGGCCAGATGGTGGGTTTCATGGCAGGGAATCCCATTTGTAAGGAATACTGCAGTGGTGAAGGCAAGGACATCTACTGTTATGGTAAGATTTTACACAACTGTACTTTCTGGCTGTAGGGGCACTACTACAGCAAGGAAACATGCACAAGTTGTCTATATGGTTTGTTTACTTAAGTTACACATAAGCATTGCTCTCAAACTGCCTTCACAAAAGGGAGTGACCCAGTAAGAGGCAAGTGGCAAAGTATGGGACGCGTGATCAAACTGAGAAATGGACATGCAAAACACAGTGAAATCCATTTTGGCATAGTCCTTAACATTCCAAATTAC
The DNA here is from genome assembly GCF_019279795.1 of Protopterus annectens. NCBI lineage: Eukaryota > Metazoa > Chordata > Ceratodontiformes > Protopteridae > Protopterus > Protopterus annectens. Next base: position 1,441,030,924 of record NC_056731.1, read on the forward strand.
AGAGTTTAATAAACATACAACATTATGCTTCTAGTTCTAAAATTGGAAGCATTTATGTTTAACACCCACACCAAGTTTGCATAGGTTTGAGAATAAATTTGGGTGACTGGTAGTGCTTGATTAACAGATATACTCTTTAGGTAATTGTGTTTTTAAAATTACATTAGGAAATAAGCTATACTTCTCCATATCACTTTTAATGCTTTTTGAGTGTAATAGAGTGAAACTTGTTAACAGGAATGAGATCTGTCAAAAAATCAAGTTATAGGTTGGCACGGATGTGCAGCGGATGTTTCAGCACCTGTTGTGTAGTGTGGAGCAGCCTCTCTAAAGGATACAGGACAGGATAATGGCCTTTATAGGTATGTGCAGACATAATTACTATACTCATTTTAGTCTTATGAAATTTACTATTTGACAAGGATCGTGGATTACTTTGGGCAGCACACATCATAAAAAGCTATAGAAGCACTGTTCATAAATTCATGTTGGTTTTCTGATGTTGGCATTTTATTTCATTGTTTGCAGATGTGTAAGAAAATGGCATTTTTATATGTACTCAAGCTATTTAATATGGAAGTAATAATTCCTATAAGGGCATGAGCTTCACTGACAGCGAAGAGAGGGGCTGCATATGCAACTTTTCATCATGTGGAATGTTTGAAATACATTTTATCTATTATTTATTTATTTATTAGCATTTGTTTACCTGGAAAGCCCAAGTGGCTCATGACAGGACAGTCCCTTTTCAGTGGTGGCTCAAGGAGAAAACCTCCACATGCTAAAAAATTGTGTTATAAGCAGACAAAAGTGCTTAGTTTTGAAATAAATTTATACTTTTTCCTGTGTTGGCATGTCGCATGGTGTATTTGTGGACTTAACAAATATAAGATATCATACAATACAATGCAATGCAAAATAGCTAATATTAAATATTGCATACAGAATACAAAAATTAGTATATAAAAAGAGAAAAGGAAAACAGATAGATCCTAGATATCATTATATTTCATAGAGTTACATTTCAGTTTTCAAAGCAGCCATGACAAATCCATTAGTTTAATATACAAGTGCAATAGAATATGTGTGGGACATTACTACTTGACAGCAGATTGTTTCGTAAGACTTTATATCGGCAGCTAAGCTTTTAAGACTTCTGATGAAAGCCCAGACGTTTAGATTATTCAAGAATTCAAAAATGACACTGCAGATATAGGACAGATGGATAGAGTAGTTGCAATGTTTAGCCAGGGGAAGAGTGACAGGGGCATAGACTGGAATCATAGAGATGGGTCCTAAGGTTTGTTTTCAAGTATTTTGGATGTAAGATTTGTCTAATTCTTGCAGGCATGAATTCCAACATTAAGACACATACAGAGGAACAACATTATTTTTTGTGAAGGCTGCCAGGCTAGAGAGATAAAATTTTGTAGATAACTCTTATGTTATCTGTAAATATTAATATAATCCACAGGCATGGTTTACAAATGTAAAGAGAAGTTATATATTTTGATTAAACTAAATATTGTACTGAGCTTCAAAAATGTAACCACAGTGCACTCTTCTGGAAGAAAGCTGTTAAGTCAAGCATTGTATGACTGTTTGATCTCAAGCTCGGAGACATGATGTCTGGGCCAGGAAATTCTTTCCATTGTCTTGATTTAAGAGATAATTACTAAGGTTTTACATGTATAATGTCTTTTATTGCTGTGGCTTCCTGGCCAGCTGCAGCTTACTAAGAAATGTAAATTGTGAGTTTCTGATAGCTTGGAAACCAGAGAAATATCAAGAATGATGTAATGTGAAATGACTTAGCAGTACTGCGTTATCAATTTAAGACTTTCTCAGAGAGAGAGAATTAAGCATTTTGGATTTTGTCTGAAAACATTAACTCACCAGCCCTCTGCCTTTGCTCTGTAAGTAATATATTTATTTAGAACACTGATTTCTCTTAGAGATAGATAGAAATAGCCAGATTAGTCTAGATGTGTTCTATATTTATGTCAGACTATTCTACAGTATTATTTTAAAGCACTTTCCTGTGATTTCTGAACCCTGTAATGTCATTGTGTTGAAGTAATAAGTATTGTCTTGTGTTTTTATCATTTATTATTAAATATTTGTAAACATTTCAACTGTGGCTGTTTTGTGTAGAGATAATTTAAGCTCTTAGAGTACATTGCATGTATTCAGTAATACTGTCCAAACCACTCCAATAGCTTTAGTCCTGGGTCACACTTACTATTTGAATAACAGTAATATCGCACAGTGAAACTGGTCACCCTTTGGGAAGGGTCTTATAGTAGCTGATATTAGTGGCTGGTAGCAGGGATTTCTACCTTATAGTCTGGAGTGAAGGGGGCATAGCTGGAGAACTTGTGCCAGCCTTCCCCAGGAGTGTATCTGTGTTGCATATAACTCATATCTCAAAGTGTGTGTGTGTAGCAGCTACTTGGGCAGGGACATGAAGCACTGGCTGGACAAAGAGAGTGCTGGAGGATTTGGCTTGACCGCTAGGCTGAGATTTGTACCTTATAGCTGTGCCAGTGGGGAGTCTTACTGGGGATCTGGAGAGAAAGGGAGAAACCAGCCCCAGATTGACTGTGATCTCTGTGTGCTCATAAGTTACATTGTACTTTACTGTGTGTGTATTTGTTATCCTTCCCAATGTGCATGCCTCTCACTGGTACTAGTGGTGAGGATTGAGGCTCCTTGATTATTGGGCCAGCGCACGGTTGTCACATATTAATTGATGGCAGTGTTGGGATATCCACATCAAATATTAATTGTTTGATAGTGGTGAGTTAGCCCCATCAAATATTAATTGTCTTGTAGTGGTGTGGATAGTGACTTCCTGTAGCTTGTGTACAGTGATTACTCAAGGTGTTTTTGTACTCTAAATCAGCCATGCAGTGAATATTCAGAGTTCAGATCACAATTGTTTTATTTCTTTTATTAACTTAGTTAGGGAGAGCAGGCAAGCATGTCAGCAGTGGAGTATGGTAAGCTGACAAGGAGCCAGTTGACTGAGATATGCCAGGCCAAAGGACTGGTGCATAGAAACCTGACTAAGGCAGACATGATTGCAGCTTTGGTCACAGCTGCATCAGAAAACAGCAATCAGGAGGATGATCAGACTGGCCATGGAGATGTGTAACACTCAGAGTATGGACAGCTAAACCTTTCTGCAGAGGACATAAAAATCCATCTGGAGCAAAAGAGACTTGAGTTGGAGGCCAGGCATTTGGAAATGGAAGCTGTGGAAAAGGAGTGGTAGAGGCAGCATGCAAAGGAGATGCTGCGTCTTTGCCAGAGTCATGGAGGTAATGGGTAAGGGAGTAACTGGACCCCAGAAGCACAAAAGGTCAATACATTTCTTCCACAGTTTAAAGAGGGGGATCATTTTGATAGTTTCATTCACATGTTTGTGAGGGTATGTAAACAGTATGAAGGATCTGGGTACGGTTCCTGACCCCCTTACTCCATGGTAAAGCTGTAACTGTGCTGTCCAAGATATCTGAACTTGAATTTTTTGAATATACTGCTGTTAAGAATTGTTTGCTAGAGTTTTTAAGCTAACACCTGAAATTTATAGGAAAAAGTTTTGTGAGCATAGACGCAAGGCAGATGAAAGTGTGTGTGAATATGCTGCTGAACTGAGCACATATTTTCATAGGTGGGTGACTGGATGTCAGGTCACCACTTTTGAAGTGCTGGCAGACCTTTTGGTGAGGGAACAAGCCCTTAGCACTTTGCCTGAGGACATGAGGATCTGGTTAGCTGATAGACAATGTGCTACTTCAGATGAGTTGGGGAAGAAGGAAGACCTATACCTAGCAAGCAGGTCATCACTGCACAGGAAAGGGATACCCAGTACTGCTCATGGGTTTAAGGGAAACCATGGTGAACAGCTCAGACAGCCTCAACATAATCTGCCAGTAGCAGGGGAAGCCACTCGTCCAGGTACATGTCCAGGACCTAGGGTTAAATGTTTTGAATGCAGTCAGTGGGCAGTGGGGCCATGTTGCATATAGATGTCCATGGAGGCAAGGTGGGGAACAAAAGGTGGGAGAGTCAGTAAGTGGGAAAGACAAAATGCTAATAGTAGGTTATCTTGAGACAACAGGGGTACCAAACTATCATCTATCAGATGTTCTGATGGGGAAGGATTTTGATGAGGCAGTACCATGTGTTAATGCAGTTACACGCATCCAGATTTGGAAGCAAGCATGTGTATCTGGTAGCCTGGGGAAGACCCACTTAGACTGCACACTTACAGCCAGTACTGGTGAGGTGGTTACTTCAGGTAGGGCACTACCCTGTAGCAGTGAGACTGAAGCTGAGCCACAGCTGCTTGTGGGTACTGATGGTGCCTTGGACAGAGTGACTGCAAAGGTAGAGGTGAGTAGTAGTACCAAGGCTGACAGTGAGGCACCGCTGTTAGAGGATACCAGACTTCCTGTGGAAGGGGAGCTGGGAAAGTCTACAAAGAGAGAGTTGAGACAGGCTCAGCTTTCGGATCCTACATTACAAGGCCTGAGGCAGGTAGCTAGTGAGGCACCTGATTCTCAAGGGAAGGAGGAATCTGTATACTGGGACAAAGGATTACTGTATAGTGAATGGACCCCTGAGGGAGGGCTAGAAGGTGAGAGAATACAGCAGTTGGTAGTGCCTAGAGCCTACCATCTGGCACTTCCAGCCATAGCCCAAGATAGTCCCTTTGCACATCATATGGGCATAAAACATGCAAAGAGACATATTATGCAGAACTTGTGTTGACCTGAAATTTCCAGAGATGTAACTGCAGGACCTGTGAGCAGTGCCAAATGGTAGACAAGCCAAGAGACAAGATGAGAGCTCCTTTGATGCCTTTGCCTGTTATTGAGGAGCCATTTCAGAGGCTATCTATGGATATTGTGGGGTCTCTGAGTACCCCAAGTTCCACAGGGAAAAAGTATATCCTAGTGGTAATAGATTATGCTACAAGTTACACTGAGGCAGTGGCTTTGTCCTCCATTGTTGCAGAAAAACTGGCAAATGCTTTGTTAGAGGTTTTCAGCAGGGTAGGTTTCCCAAAAGAAATACTGACTGACAGGGTTGCCAATTTCATGTCAGACCTGCTGGCTTGTCTGTGGAAGTACTGTGGGGTGAAGCACCCTGAAGACCACTCCCTAGCATCACCAGACTAACGGTCTTGTTGAGAAGTTAAACTCTACAATCAAGTCCATGCTACGGGCATTTGCGACCAGTTCAAGAGGGATTGGGACAAGTATTTGCCCCATCTGTTGTTTGCTTACAGAGAGGTTCCCCAAGGAATCCACGTGCTTTTCACCCTTTGAGTTGCTGTATGGGCACAGGGTGAGAGGACCTCTAGATTTAATTTGAGATGATTGGTAAGATGAGTGTGAATCCCTCAAGGAGTCTGTTGTGGCATATATCCTAAACCTCAGGACAAGGCTCAGTGAACTCATGGGCTTGGCCCAGGAGAACCTGGCAGAAGCCCAACCACAAAAAATGGTCTGGTATGACAGGAATGCTCGAGCTAGAGAGCATGCTGTAGGGCAGCAGGTAATGGTTCTCATTTCTGTCAGACACAATAAGCTGAAAGCAGCTTGGGAGGGACCCTACAAGGTGACAAGAAAGGTAAGTGATGTTAACTACATGATGGAACTGCTAGGCAAGAGGCAGGAGCACAAATTGTACCATGTTAACATAATGAAACCTTACCATGACAGGGAGGTCATTGTGCTGAGTATTTGCAGTGGATTGCAGGAGGAGTCTGAGAGAGATCTGGTGACTGATCTCCTCAGTGAGGCTCGGACTGACACCTCAGTCGAAGCTGTAGCAATATCCCAGCAGCTATCTCTTATCCAGGCTCGAGAAATCTAAGCAGTGTTAGAGGAGTTTGGGGACATGTTCATTGGGAAACCAGGGTGCACCCACCTGGTGCAGCACCAGATGAATACAGGACCCCAAAGGCCTATTAGGCAGGCCCCATATAGGGTGCCTGAGAGAGTCAAACAGACTCTGGGGGAGGAGATACAGGAAATGTTGGAACTAGGGGTAATTCAAGAGTCCAACAGTCCCTGGGCCTCCCCAGTGGTGCTGGTGCCAAAAAAAGGATGGCAGCAGAAGGTTCTGTGTGGACTACAGAAAATTAAATAGTCACACAGAGTCAGATGCTTACCCTATGCCTAGGACAGATGAGGCCTTAGAGCAGCTGGGTGGGGCTAAGTATCTTACCACCGTTGATCTTACCAAGGGTTACTTACAGGTGCCTTGACTCCCAGTGCTAGAGAGAGGTCAGCCTTTGTGACTCCTTTTGGCTTGTATGAGTTTATAAAGATGCCCTTTGGGATAAAAAATACCCCAGCAACTTTCCAGAAGCTGGTAGATCATTTCCCAGCAGGAGCAGAAGGGTTTGCCCTTGCTTACCCAGATGGTATTGCCATCTACAGCCATTCCTGGCAAGAGCACCTTCAACATGTCAGGGAGATGCAGACTACAGAGGGCAGGGTTGACCATTAATCCGAGCAAATGTCAGGTGGGTATGGCAGAGGATTCCTACCTGGGACATAGAGTGGGGAGTGGTAAGATCAGGCCAGAACCTGCCAAAGTGAAAGCCATTTAGGCATGGCCTACACCTGTTACCAAAAAGCAGATGAGGGCATTCTTAAGGACAGCAGGGTACTACAGAAAGTTTGTCCCCAGTTATAGTACCATAGCTGCTACCCTCACAGACCTGACAAAGAAAAACAGGCCAGATAAGGTAATGTGGACCACAGCATGTGAGCAGGCATTCCAGAAGCTTAAAGAAGCTTCGGAAGGGACCCCTGTGTTAGCTAGTTCAGATTACAGCAAATAATTTGTTGTGCAGGTAGATTTTTTGAACCATAGGGTGGGGGCTGTACTTAGCCAGATTTTTTTAGAGGTAGAAGAGCACCCAGTGGTTTATCTCAGTTGTAGGCTCCAACCCAGGGAGGAATGCTATGCAGATGTAGAAAAAGAATGTCTAGCCATAGTGTGGGCACTGCAGAAACTTCAGCCTTATCCGTATGGAAGAAAATTCACTGTAGTTACAGATCACAATCCCCTAACATGGTTACACTGAACCAGCCAGCAAAGTGTAAAGTTGCTAAGATGGAGCCTAGGGTCGGAAGCATATAATATGTCAGTGCAGCACCACAGGGGGGTTTGCAATGCCAATGCAGATGGGCTCTCAAGACAGAGAATGGGGTAAGGTATACACAGATAGACCTAACCCTCTCAAGCAAAGTTTCTCAAGGGTCACTTGAAAAACTATCTTGAGTTAACCTGGGAGGGGCAGTATGTGAAGGCTGCCAGCCTAGCTAGATAGAATTTTGTGGATAGTTCTATGTCATTTTTAAATATTAATATCATCCACAGGCTTGGTTTACAAATGTAAAGAGAACTATATGTTATGATTAAACTAGATGTTGTACTGAGCTTCAAAACTATAACCATAGTGCGTTCTCCTAGACGAAAGCTGATAAGTCAAGCATTGTATGACTGTTTGATCTCAAGCTCAGAGACAGGATGTCTCGGCCAGGAAATTCTTTCTATTTCTTGATTTAAGAGATAATTACTAAGGTTTTACATGTATAATGTCTATTATTGCTGTGGCTTCCTGGCCAGGTGCAGCTTACTAAGAAATGTAAATTCTGAGTTTCTGTTAGCCTGGGAACCAGAGAAGTGTCAAGAATGATGTAATGTGAAATGACTCAGCAGTACTGTGTTATCAATTTAAGACTTTCACAGAGAGAGAGAGAGAGAGAGAATTAAGCATTTTGGATTTTGTCTGAAGACATCAACCTACCAGCACCCTGCCTTTGCTCTGTAAGATATTTATTTAGAACAGTGATTTCTCTTAGAGATAGATAGAAATAACCAGATTAGTCTAGCTGTTTTCTATATTTATGTCAGACTATTCTACAGTATTATTTTAAAGCATTTTCTTGTGATTTCTGAACTCTGTAATGTCATTGTTTTGAAGTAATAAGTATTGTCTTGTGTTTTTATTATTTATAAATAAATATTTTTAAACCTTTCAACTGTAGCTGTTTTGCATAGAGATAATTTAAGCTCTTAGAGTATATTGCATGTATTCGGTGATACTGTCCAAGCCACTCCAATAGCTTTAGCCCTGGTTCACACTTACTATTTAGATAACAGTAATATTGCACAGTGACACTGGTCACCCTTTGGGAAGGGTCTTATAGTAGCTGATATTAGTGGCTGTTGGCATGGATTTCTACTTTATAGTCTGGAGAGAAGGGGGCATAGCTGGAGAACCTGTGCCAGGCTTCCCCAGGAGTATCTGTGTGTTGTATATAACTAATATCTCAAAGTGTGTGTGTGTCAGCTACTTGAGTACGGACACAAAGCACTGGCTGGACAGAGAGGGTGCTGGACATTTTGGCTTGACCACTAGGCTGAGATCTGTACCCTATAGCTGTGCCAGTGGGGAGTCTTATTGGGGATCTGGAGAGAAAGGGAGAAATCAGCCCCAGACTGACTGTGATCTCTGTGTGCTCTTAAGGGAAATTGTACTTTACTGTGTGTGTACTTGTTATCCTTCCCAATGTACACGCTCCTCACTGGTACTAGTCGTGAGGATTGAGGCTCTTTGACTACTGGGACAGTGCACGGGCATCACAATTTTCACCATGATTATTGTTTGATCTATGGAATTGGGCAAGATATGTATCCTTAGACCTGAGAGATCTAGATAAGGAGTGCCATGGCATTACTTTATTTGGTGCTGAACATTTGATTGGGTAATAACATATAAATTGGGCCAGTTCAAAGTGACTAAATGTTTGATAGTTGAGGGATTCCAACTACTTTGATTGCCTGAGTATTAGGTAATGATGGGTTTTACATGGAAGGTGGTTTGTAAATTTTACTATATTATTATAACATTGTTCCGGTTTTGTTAAAAAGGAGGTGATGACATTTGTGAGTAGGGAAGATACATAGGAATGATTTGGAAATAGATATGACAGGGCAGTGGTCTTTCTGGATTTCAAGGTGAGGTAAGGAGATGCTTTTAGAGGAGACCTAGTTTTGAATCTTTTTGTTAGTATTTGGATATGTAGGTCAAATTTTAGATTTTCTTCTATGACTACCCCAAGTAATTTTGTATGTGACATCATCAACTCTAGTGTTTTGTGCAGATGATATACAAATGTGTTTTTATGATGAGGATTTTTTGGAGGGAATCGAGAGACACATTTTTTGTTTTCTTTAGGTCCAGCAGATTAGAATGATTTAAAAAATTTTCCATGGATGAAATTATTGTCTAATAGCTTGTAGGGATGGCATGCTTAGAGCAGAGGAGATTAGAGTGGAATGATCTGAATATTGTACAAGGTAGTTTTGTCTCACTGCAGTATGGAGGTTGTTTATAAAAAATATTATAGACGAGAGGACCTCAGATTGAACCCTGAGAGACACCAATGGTTATGTGTAGGTAGGATGAATAGCATGTTTACCATTTAATACACAGTGTCTTATCTAAGCGACAGTTTTTAATCCATGTTAGGGTAGAGTTGTAGAGACAAAGGGAGAGTAATATTTGTAATAGTTTAGTATGGGGAACTGTATGAAATGCTTTTGATAAATCCAGGAATATATAAGAGACTACTGTACCTTTGTCCCTACATAGATTTATTGTATTGGGGAAGGAGAGAAAAGCTGCAGTGGTGCTATGCAAAGGACAAAGGCTGTGTTGTGTGGGAGAGATACTTTAGCAGTTTGGAATGTGTATATCATTCGATGATTTTTGTTAAAGGAGAGAGTATTGTTATTGGTCAATAATTGGATAATTCCACTGATTTTCCACATTTAAGTAGTGGAATAATATGTTTTTTCCACAGTTTGGGAACATATAATTCTAATATGTACCTCCTACCTGTTGATTAGAATAATTATGGGGTAGACTATGGCATCTGTGGCAGATTTTAAGTATTCAGCAAGAAGGTGGTCAGATGCTAGTGTTGAAGGTTTCAGTTGTGATAGCAGTTTTTGAATTATTATAGTTGGGACTGATTGAAGAGAAAAGTTGAGTTACTATTCTGAATTAACTGAAGGATATCTAATAGGTCATCTGTTAGATATCCTTCAGTTAATTCAGAAAAGTTGAGTTGCTATTCTGAATTAACTGAAGGATATCTAATGGGTCATCTGTTAGATTTTGTGGTTTTGCAGATGATACTTGGGTGAAGTGGGAGTTGAATTGTTGAGCAATGTTTTGGTTTGTTTCATTTGGCAGAGGATTTGGCTTGGTAGTTTTTCCAAGTATCAGGAGTTTGTTTATTGCTGTCCAATAAATGTTTAGGTTATAAAGGTTATTATTTTGGAGTTGGTTGAAGACATTTTTTTTTTCAATTTGGATGTTTCTTTGAGAGATTTCTCAGCTGTCTAGATGTCTGGTAGGTGACTTCAGCTTGGGCTTTATATCATTGTTTCCACGCTTGATATCTTTCTTGCATTATCTGTTTGGTGCTCCTAGTAAGGCAAAATGTTGTATTAGGTATGACACATTTTTTCTTAGTGGAGCCTGGCTACTGAGAACAGATAGAAAGTAAAAATTAAAATTTTCAACTGTTTGATCCGAAGTTGAGTTTTTTTAGGGAAGAACTGTTGATTTGCCAAAGTGTAGCTGCAAAGAAGGTTACATTGAATGTGTGAGGTTTCAAGCTAAGCTGTAAAATATAATTTTATAGTTTTTTGTGCTTTGCTGGATGGCATTTGTGGGATTATGGTCATTTAGTATGTTTTGAAGTGAGCCTGTAGCAGAGACAGTCAGGAGTATTGCTTTACAATCAGTCAGTGACTGTATTTGCTTTTTACTGAATCTGGCAAGTGAATTAATCTACTGAGTAAAGTTATATTGATCAGTGATATCAGAACTTTAATTTTAAGTAGTCCAATTATTGTTAAAATTACAAAGTATTATAGTCTCTTGGATGATGTTATTTGTGGTCCATGATAGTGGATCTATATCAGTTGATCAAGTTTTCAGAAACTCAAAATTCATATTGGCGAGACAATGATTTCTGAAAAGTTGAATATTAAAAAAAACACACAAAAATCTATCTTTTTTATGGCTTTGCAGTGGGACAAGCCCCCCTGAACTTCCACACCCTTTGCTAATTATATATACCAATTCTGAGATTGTACTACATTGAGGAAAACAGTAAATTTCCCGATCCTCACTGTACCACAATCTCCATTCAAATGCTTTGAGTTTTCAGAAATCCGATCATATCATCTCGCTGATATGAATTTCGAGTTTCTGAAAACTCAATCAACTGATAGGAATCCCTTGATAGTATATCTTCAGTTATGGAGGAAATGTTATTTGGTAGGATGTGAAATGAAATTGCACACAGTGACTTTGTTGTGTTAAGCTTCAGTAAGGCAAACAAAATTTCAGCTTTGTCAGATCTGGGTGCTGTGTGAGGATAGATATAGATATAGATTTATAAGGTGTAAGTGTAAATAATAACTACTCCTCCACCTCTTTTGTTTAATCTATCTAACCTGATAATAATATGTCATACTGTAAGTATATTTTATCTTAAACTTAATTTAGCAGAGTGTAAAAATGCTACTAACTTCATCCTCCTGTAGTTTAGAGAATTTTTTGTATCTAATGTATGGCATTTGAGAGCTATAAAGGTAAGTGGAGTGAATCTGACAATCCTTTTTTCAGCTATGAGCAGTTACACAAAAGGCTCAAATAAGTCAAATTACGATAGTGATGTAGAGGGATGAAACCCTAACTACAGCTCAGGTGACCTGCATTTGATTAGTGGCTTGAGTGCCTGAGGAATGGTTGGGATGATGGGCATGCCTATTCTGGGGGGGACGGAGCATTTAGGCTAAAATGGCATTCTTACTGGGGTAGGTTGGTGGTCAGGATTCCAAGATATCACTGGTCTGATTGAGGGGCAGATCATAGTGGAGTGGCTGCTCAGGTAACATTCTTAAAGATCCACCTAATGGCAGAGTCATAGCTAGGATCTGATGCCCATGACCCCCAACCCAGACTTAAGCAACATCTTCCCAAAGCTCAGTACAAAACAGTCTTCCACTTATCTGTGTCTATTGCTACAATTGTTGAAGACACCAAGCTTTTAACTGCTACCACAAATGCAACACTGATGTATATTTATGTATTTATTTTATTTTATTTTACATTTGTTTACCAGAAAGGTCCATCTGGGCTAAGGACCCATTTTCAGCAAAGGCCCAGGGAGAAAAGCTACCAAAAGAAATTTACAAATAGCCATATATAACAGTAACATAACCATAATTAAAACATTAACATTCCAAGTAACTACAGTATTTTAACAATGGCAGAGAAAAAGTTACGCCATATAGATTTCTAGCCTGTATAAGACAGTGACATTATTTAGACCATAGAGCAGTAGTAACTTATCTAATACACTCAGTGATTTTGCATAGGGAGTAAACATATTCCTTGTAGGGTATTACTAAATGTAAGGTGTAAAAAGATCAGTGCCTAAATTCAACCATGGTAAAGAGCAAGATATGTAAGAAAGAAAGAAGAGGAGGAAGGCAGGGCTTCTGGTGTCAATTCATGCTAGTAATTATAGGGAGGGGACAGAAAGCTGGAAGAGATATCAAATAAGATAGCATGACCCGGTAGAGCTATATGGGAGAGGTAGTATATTCAGCCTGGGTTTCTGCAGGAGCACATTCAGTTGTTGATGAGGTATTCCTTAAGTAGATGATTAAATTGAATTCTATTGATAAAATTGATTGTTGTTTGAGGTAGTGTATTCCAAAGTTTAGATATGTGGTTAGAGTAGAGGGAATCCTCCAAGCCATTGTTAGATTTGGTAACTGTTAGCAGGCCTTTGTTGGTGGATATTAGTGTTCTTGAGCTAGAATAGGGCTGAACAAGGTATTTGGGGGAGGGGCAGCTATTTGGCTGGCTGAGTATGTAGTATATGAAGGTTAGTTGGTTATAGATCAGATGATTAGGAAGTTCTATCCATTTTATAGGCTGCAATGCGTTGCAGTGGTGTAATCTGTAAGAGAGGTTTGAGGCAAATATTGCTCGCTCTTCATAAACATCAGCACTGTACTCACATCCCAGTGGCATCTGCAAATTACACCTCCCTAACAAGTTGCTTCTAAGGCAACCACTCTCTTTGCCCCATGTTAGCTATAGCTGTGCAAAATGGCCTGTCCAGCCTCTAGTTGTGATAAATCAGTTTGGGGGTAGGATGGACATTACAAAAAAAGTCTAATGCCTAACAAGGTGTTATGATGCTGATGATTTTTTTTCTGTTCCATAATCCCTCCTGAGTCAACCAATAATAGCCTCAGCCAGCAGGGGGCACGACCAGTGATATGACACTCTTCCTGTTCTCCTTCATTCCCAACATGGTGGTATCGTGGAGGAGGTTGCAGCAATGGGAGAAGGAGATGAGCAAATGAAGGACATTTGAGCGACACAGGACCCCCCCCCCGAAAAAAAAGGCTTCTTTTAGATATGACCATTATGGTTGCGGATTTCTGCTCGCCTTCAAGGAAGTGTTAATAAATGCAGTGCAGGCCCGCAAAAGCTGGGAGTATTTCTTAGCCATTGTCTGCCCTGCTGCAGTGCCAGCTTTTATAAAGTCCACAGTCTCAGATTTGGAAAACCCTTAGTGTGCTGTATACAGGTTGTGTACTTTGTAAACATGGGGCACATTGAATATGTTGAAGGAAAGTGAAAGAAATTATTTTTTATATTTTACATCTAATCAGTGAAATAAGGACAGTCATAAATACCATGTGCTGCCAGCTGTCTGTTTCAGTGATACTGCAAGTAGAAAATAGAAGGTGAAAATAATCTGTAAAAATCTAGGGAAAAGATGACCCAGAAATATGACAAACCACATCTGCTGTTATTAGAACTGTTATACCTCTGTGCCGATTGACAATGTGATTTTTTTTTTTTTTTTTTTAGAGGAGGGCTTCAAAGTCCTTCATCATGCTTGAGTGTGTGCTCATTGCCTGAGGGGATGCTTCTCAAGCTAGCAAGTTTGGCAACTTTTTGTCAACAATTACTGCAATGAGTAAAAAACACTAACATTACTGCATATGCACATGACTCTTTTTTTCTGTGATATCCTCACATTACATTTTGCTTAGTTAAGCATTTCAGTGCACAGTTACTGTGCATAGTCCTGTTATCACTTCATGTCACCACCACTTATGCACAGTGAAAGGTCAGCCTTTGTTTAAAATGCTATCACCGCACTGTAAAATTACTCCAATCATGTCCTCGTTAGGTAATAGGAGGTCCAGAGCTGTTTACTAGGCTAACAACCACAAGGGCCTTTTTAAGCCATGGGTCCTAAATCTCTGACAACTTCTGATATATCAGAAAATCTGTTTGTTTACATAAAGCAGTCCAATGCTGGGGTGGGCATCATGTACTGTTTTACACTTCGGTATGAATATTAAATATCTTCTCTTTAATCCATATATAGATGCCCTTTCCTGAATCTACATTGGCCCAATAAGGAATCACCTATTATCTCCTGTTAAGAACATTATCAATGTGCTCACTTTAAAAATAAATGTACAGATTCTTTATTGACATGGTCAGCTGCTGTTGCAAATAGATTAATCAGAGTTTGTTGCACCTCAACCAGTAACTGCAGATTAAACTGTCAGACATACATTTTGACTTGCAGACATTGAAATGAGAAACAATAGCCCCTGAAAACTAAAAAAAAAAAAAATTGTGTGAAAGGGTAAATCAAGCCTGAAAACAGGGATATACCTCCAAGAAGGAATAGGAAAATTCTTCCAAAATAGGGACAGTTGACAGGTCTGCCATCAGACAAATTGCTGCCTTAAATGTTTTTCGGCAGGAGTACCTTTATGGGTTCAGGTGCCTAGGCAGTAAGACATTTCCCTGTGGTATATTTGGTTGGGGACATATGGCAGAAGTGACATTCACCTGCAGAGAAATATGTCTGTTTGCAAATTCCCTGTGGGCAAAACGAAGCACTCACTGCCATGCCCAGAGCTTTAATAACAAACTGCATGGGGGCAGAAGAAGC
Source organism: Protopterus annectens (assembly GCF_019279795.1). Taxonomy (NCBI): domain Eukaryota; kingdom Metazoa; phylum Chordata; order Ceratodontiformes; family Protopteridae; genus Protopterus; species Protopterus annectens. The sequence continues at coordinate 1,441,046,040 of NC_056731.1, forward strand.
AATGAGTGCTGTGGTCAGTGTACAGTGCATGCTTATGCAGATACAATATGTAGAGGTGTGCTACAGCATAGAGGAAATCCTGCATGCAGCGGTAATCACATTTATGTTCCAGTATGCATTTTAGGTAATGTTCCCTAGACACTGTGAAGGGGGTAGTGATCCACACACACATCAGTTATAAAGGTGCTGCCCATTGTGCACTGCATTTTTACTGCTGGCCAGCCTGCTAGTGACGCCTGCCATACTGCCTGTTGTCTGATGTTGCCTTGGGGACCATGGACATTGTTTTTCCCCTGTGCATTTGGTTATTGAAGTTGTGGGCATGGCACCATATTATTATCTTTGCCCACAGGGAATTTGCAAACAGCCATATTTTTCTGCATGTCACTTCAGCCGAGTGTCCTCAGCCAAATGTACCACAAGGAAATATCTCACTGCCTAGGCACCAGAACCCGTACCTTTACAATATTTATTTCTAAGATTAATTTTGTGATATACATTTTTATGTATACACTATTATAAGCAAGTTTTCAGTTTCTGTGTACATTTTATTCAAGCTTACTCCAATGTGTACCCTATTTATACTTTATTTTTTATATGAGATTTATTATATCCACTGGTTTTCTGTATGTGACTCTGCTCACTTATTTAAACTGTCTAATTCTAGTTGTTTGTTATTGCTATGGATAATTTGTCCCCGAGTCTTCACTGGAAATAGAGCAGTTGGACATCCCAGTTAACAATCAATTAATTAATCAATACATGTATATGTACATATATATATACCCACATATATGGATACATTCTCTTACTGAAATCATTTCATCATTTTATTTTGAGTTCTTGTTACCTGTACTGTCATGGAAATGTGAAACAGACCAGTCAGAAGCAGTAACATGAGGCATTTCTTTACTCAGTGACTTTCAAGGCTGTATATATGAATATAAGTCTATATGACTGTATAATAAAGCACACTGTGACTTGAAAACTTGCCTCAGACTATGGATTGGACACTTCTGCCTCTATACAGATTTATGTGCTTATAAACTTTCAGCGCAAGGAAGTAAAACAAAGCTATAGCCTTCAGTGAGAGCAATGATTGACAATTAGTTGTCATGTGTTTCTGTGAGGGATCTCTTTACATTATCACATTACTGTTATCATTTTCACTGGTCCGAACACTCAGAATTTCAGTTCTTTAATGCTCTTTGAAGCTACTTCTGCTTGCCTCTAACAGTTCAGCACTTCCATCACCTCAGACTTTGTCTGGCTAATCACCTTGAATCATTTTGTAAGTCAGCCCCAGGCCATTTCTAGAGGAATGTGTGGCCCCTTCATTATCTGCTGCCATTTTTGGTTGCAGTTTGTATGGTCTGGACTATTCCTTTTTTTTTTTTTTTATCATTGGTAGAATCCATGTCTGAGCCTGTTGCATCTCAGCTGTTTGGTCTGGTGGCAGTTTCAACAGACCATGTGCATTCCTTTCAGCACAGTGCTTGTTTTGACTTTCTTTTGATTTTTGCCTTGTGCTTTCTGCAGCTTCTTAGAATTTGTATCGAGTCTTTTCCCGTATCAACAGGTACTCTAGGTACACCCATATACCCTCCAGTGAAGTTCTTCTGGAGTCCTTCCGGGTAATGCAGAGATTATTCACATCGCTTGCCACTTTAGCTTCAGTGTCAGTGTTTGAGTAGTTCTTTCTACTGTGCTGCTCACTTCATATATATTCCAGGCTTGGAGTTACATATTTTATTTTCTAACGATTTTCCATAATTCTTTGCAAAAAAATCAAGGACCGGTCTTTGAATTTAATGGATGCAATGGTGTCTAACACTGGTTGGGATTACAGTATTACTGCTGTAAATTCTTTTACATCTCAAAGAGCAGTACTTCAAAATACTTTAAGTGATAGCTTTCTGTAAACAAGTAATTTTGTGCCTCAGATTTGAACAAGTGCCTCATGACCTTTTGCCAAGAACTCGGTGGAACTTGAGTAGCACCAGCAGCTACTCTGTTGTCCCTGATAGATTTTTGACAAATGCTGTATGTTTGTCTAAATTTCTGCATATTTTTCCCAAGTTTCTCTTAAGACTTTGCTGGAACTTTACATGACAACAGTTACTCTTTTTTTTTCCCACTGGATTTTGGCATGTGTTATATACAAATCTATTTTAAGTAACTTTCATATATTCTGTAAAACCTTTCATTTCATCAGATCTTTGGACAAATTAGCTTCTTACCTTCAAGTAACAAAACTGGAATTTTATCTGCTTGGTTCTGAAGATTCCAGTACTTTAGATTTAGTAAGTAGTCTTGGTCAACCATTTTTCTTCTTGTTTAGAAGGACAGTAATTAAAATGTTGACTTGAACAAATGGAATCCCAGCCCCATTAAAAATCCCCCCTTACAAAAGTGCTTTTCTCAGCCAAAGCACCTGCATACCCCATGTAGTGAGGAGCACTTCATGCCATCTAGTTATTTACTCTAACCAAGGGATCATATTCTCAGGGTTAAACAGCAGGCCTTGTTCTGAGGCTGTCATCTTGCATTCAGAATACACAGCAAGAATTTGGCTTTTATTTTCATTGCTTTCATTCACCCAGACTTAATATTTTGATTGCCAGCTTTAGAGATACAGATCTTATTCTTTGCTTAATATGATATAAGCCGGTTGTTGGTTAGAATATGTCCCAAGTATTTGATTATTTTCTCTTTTTTTGTAAGCTTAGGCTATATTCTATAAAACAAGCTAAACATATGCAGCTTAGCAGAGCTCAAATAGTTAAAAAATCAAAACATGCGTTGACTGATATTGCACGTGTTTACCGAAACATGAACAAAACTTATAAATAAAAAGAACTAACCCCAGCATTTCTTATGCAGGAAATCCCTATTCTTCAAATACTGAACACAGTAGCCCACATATTTCATAACACTAATCCATATACTAACTTTAAACACAATTCTAACCTTGAGTTTGATACCATCCCTAAATCTAACCCCACACTAACTATAATACCTGTTCTAACACTATATCCATCCTTAAAACTGTACCTTATATAAAAATAACCTTAACCCCAACCATCAGTGTAATCCCACCTCTGATATTCAGCCATAATTCGCACCAAACTATAACACACAGCACTAACCGTAATAGTAATCATATTAAAACTCCAGTCTTAACTTGTTCCAGACATTAACTCAAATTATAATTGAAACCAAAACTTCAGCCTCACCATACTTGTTCCCTAAGTAACTGATATGTACTGCAGTAACCACTTTTCAAAAAAATGATATATTTCACTCCAAGTAGCATTCCTTCATATATCATTTCATACAATGAAACAGCTGCATCTATACTAGTAAAATTTAATCTGATGACTCAGTCAAACCGTTGTTGATATAAATGCCATTAAAGAAGGAACTTACTCCAAATTTCTTACACATCAATTTTACATTTTAGACTTTTTAACAATATATGTGCTCTTACAGAAGTAAGTATTTTTTTCTTATAAATAACCATTCGTCCATTCCCTGCTAGATGTTCTTCATGTTTCACTGTTGCAGTCATTACATTTGGGTAATCTGCTGGCAGGTTGCCCTCAATCGGCTTGAATTCCAAAGTCTTGGGTCCTGCATCGGTTGCTGTCTCCTCTTCCATGATGTCAGGTCATCAGGGGTATAAAACAGGCAGCCGACACTATTTTCTTTAGTCTTTCTTGCCGAGCAGTGCCCGAAGCAGAAGCAGTTCACAAGTGCCGGTTGGCCGACTCCTGAAATTTTCGAATTCGAGTTTCAGAACCGAAGTCTTCACTAAAGCTAAGTACCCCATTGGGGAAACTTTTTCTTGCTCCATACCGATGTCAGCAAGCCAGACAGATATTACAGGGTTCCTGACTCGCACAAATTTTTATTTAGAAACCCTGCTGCTGACCCTGAAACTATTTCACAGGGTCCTAAAGGTGTTAAGGCCTCAACAGCAAAAAATCCTACCCCCTCTGACAGAGATTCCAGGGCACTGGATAGATGGGGAAAGAAGGTTTATACATCTGCAACTTTGGCAGTTAGGGTCTTAAACTGCCAGTTTCATATGCTCAAGTATCAACAACATGTTATGGGATTACTGAAACAGAAAATGATTTTGATTTCTGAATGTGCGGAAAATAAAGAATTGCAGGAATTATTGCATGCAGCAGAACAAGTTGGAAAGCATACTTTGCAATGTGGTTTTGATTCCTTAGAGGCCTCCTCTGGGCCACAGTTACTGTATCTGTGGTTAGGAGGCATGCCTGGCTAAAAGAGCAAAATTTACCTGATCATGTGAAAGCTAAATTGCTGGATGCACCTTTACAGCATGATACTCTGTTTGATATTAAGGCAGAAGAGGTATTAAAGAAAATGGAAGACAAAGCTAAGGATATGCAAACTGTAAAAGACTTCTTACAAGTGCAGCCACCAAGATTCAGTAGACACTGGCCTACAAAAAATTGGTCCTTTCCTGTGTCCAACAGAGCTCCACGATGCAAATCCAGGTGCCCTAAAGGTTCTAGATACCAGTCACAGGATTCTTACAGGTCAAAGCAATGGGGTGCTTCTACCTCCAAATCTGGAGGAAATAAAGCACAACCCTACAGTAAACAGTCTCAATGGCTTCCCTCTGCCATCACCAAGCACTTATCTTTTGGCAGCACCCTTAGACGGAAAATTAGCACTTTATGCTCAAAATTGGCAGTTAATAACGGAGGACATGTGGGTGTTAAACATGGTATCTCAGGGATGCAGATTCCACTTCCACACTGTGCCAATTGCAAATGGTTGGCCAGATCTGCCAAAAAATCAATGGGCAGAGGCACAGAAACAAGTAACGTCCCTCATGGATATAGGGGCTTTTCAGCCAGTGCCAGAACAGGAAAAAGGACAAGGATCTTATTCCAGACTGTTCTTGGTACCCAGGAAAGACAAAGCCTGGTGCCCAATACTGGATTTATCAATTTTGAACACATTCCTGGACATTCCAAAATTCAAAATGCTAACTTTGCAGCAGCTTCTGCCCATGCTGGGCAAAAACGCTTGGCTGGTGACATTAGACTTAAAAGAGGCGTACCTGCATATCCCAATAAGGGAATCGTAGAGAAGATACCTCCATTTCAAGGCTGGCTTTATGCATTACCAATTCTCTGCACTGCCCTTTGGCTTATCTACTGCACCCAGGGACTTTACAAAGTGCCTGGCACCAATAATTGCATTTTGCAGACAAAGATGCATACAAATCTATCCTTACTTGGACGACTGTCTCATTTAAGCAGAGAACAAGGACATTCTTCTTCAGCATCTGGTGTTTGTGAAAAGGCTTCTAACATGCCTAGGGTACACAATAAATGAAAAGAAATCACAACTGGTACCTTCTCAAAAGATAACATTCCTGGGTACAAGCTTGAATACAACTGCCCAGATGGCTTTCCTCATGCCAGACAACCAAAGGCAACTGACTACTTACTTCAAACAGATGGCAACAAAAACCCAGTTATCTGCAAGACAAACTCTGCAGACTTTGGGGTTCATAGCATCCTGCATTCTAGTGATTCCATATGCAAGACTGCATATAAGAAAACTACAGTGGTACCTAAAAAGTTTATGGAGTCAACATTGTCACAGTCTGGAAACAATGATTCCTCTCATTCCTTGCCTACAACAGGAGTTTCTTTGATGGGCAAAGGCATGTCACCAAAACATAGGACGAGCTTTCACGCTACCCCCTGCCAGCCAAACCTTGACAACGGATGCATCAGACTATGCATGGGGGGGCCCACCTGGCGGGAAGATACATTCAGGGCATATGGACCCCAAAACAAATGCATCTGCATATCAACCAAAAAGAGATGTTAGCTGTTCAGAATGCCCTGACAGCCTTCAAGGACTTACATCATCCAGGACAACTACAGATAAAGATGGACAACACCATGGTTATGTGGTACATAAACAAGCAGGAGGGCACGCACTCATACCCCCTTTGCAGACTAGCCATGGCACTGTGGGACACAGCCTTGACTTACCAAGTACATCTTCAAGCTCAATTCCTGCCAGGAAAACAAAATGCTCTAACAGACGACTTAAGCAGACACATTATGGACTCTCACGAGTGGAAGCTAGATCCACAAGTCTTCAGCATGATAACAAAGAAATGGGGGAGCCTGGACATAGACCTATTTGCATCTCCTCGGAATTATCAACTGGACAAATTCTGCACAAGGACTTATCACAGACAAGCATGGAAAGTGGATGCCCTATCCTTCAGATGGAAAAACCTATCAGTTTACGCCTTTCCTCCTCTGCCTCTTCTTCCCAAGGTTGTACTAAAGGTCAGACAAGAAAAACCAAAGAAGATACTAATTGCCCCGGACTGGCGCCACTAATACTGGTACCCAATCCTAAGGAATATGTCTCAATTCCCCACTTGGTACTTGCCTCAGATACCTCACTTACTGTCTCAGCAAAACAATCAGATCCTGCACAATCAGCTCCAAACACTGAACTTGGCAGCATGGCTGATCATGTAGTTTTTCAAAAAACACCTCTCAGTAAATTGTAAAGTGATGGATGTCATTTTGGAAGCCAGAAGGCCTGGTACTAGAAAATCTTATGCTGATAAATGGAAGAGATTCTGTGCTTGGAACCAAGCACAAGGAACTGACACAGCAGAGCCAACTATTCCTCAGATTTTTACAATACTTGACTGAGATGCTTGACAAAGGCCTACGTTTTTCATCAATAAAAATCCATGCCTCTGCCATCTTGGCTCATTACAACACAGAGCCACCGATCTTTTCTCATCCTTTGCTAAAGCAGTATCTTAGAGGAGCCAAAAATTTAAGGCCCTCCCCCAGAAGATCACCAATTCCTGCATGGGACCTCAATTATGTGTTGGAAAAGCTCACCCTGCCTCCATTTGAACCAGCTGCTACTGCAGATCTAAAGTTCTTATCATGGAAAACAGCTTTGCTCCTGGCAATTACTTCAGCAAGAAGGGTTTCAGGCTACAGGCCCTCATGGCTGTGGAGCCTTTTATCATATTTTACCCAGACAGGGTGTCCCTCAGGACCAATCCTTCCTTTATGCCTAAGGTGGTTTCCAGTGTGGCTCTTGACCAAACTATTCATCTGCCAACTTTTTATCCAAATCCGCAGAACAAGGAGGAGTGGATTCTGCATTCCTTGGATGTACTTGAGCAGGACTAAAGCTCTAAGAAAAACTGAGCAGCTACTAGTGGCATTTGCTGCAGGATAAGAGGAAAAGGCTATTTCAAAGCAGACTATTTCAAAATGGATAAGCCACTGCATTCGTTTCTGCTACTTACACCATGGTAAACCAGTGCCCAAAGGTATTAGGTCTCATTCCACCAGGGCTGAAGGTACATCAGCAGCTTTTCTCAGAGGGGTACCAACCCAAGACATTCTAGAGGCTGCTACTTGGAGTTCTGTTCACACTTTTACAAAGCATTATCATTTGCCTCTCTACTCTAAGTCCAGGGCAGGCTTTGTCACTACAGTTCTGCAGGTCCTTATAGCCACCCCTAATGCAGTTTAGCTCCAGCCTCCCATCCATAGCTTTGGGATTCTACCCAAATGTAATGACTGCAACAGTGAAACATGAAGAACATAGTACAGTTGTGTACACTTACCATAAATGTAGATGTTCGAGTGTAACTGCTGCAGTCCAGGTTACCTGCCCGCCATCCCCCTTTCATTCTGGAGTTTGTCTTTCCTTCACTATTTTCTACAGCCTTTGTGGTGTATTTGCTTGTAGATGAAGGTAATGTTTATTTTGATGCATGTATATATAGTTTATATATATTTTTGTTACCCATTTGGGGGGCACCTGACATCTGGGGCAAGAAAAACTAAAGAAAATGGCGTCGGCTGCCTGTTTTATACCCCTGATGACCTGACGTCATGGAAGAGGAGACAGCAATCGATGCAGGAACCAAGACTTTGGAATTCAGGCTGACTGAGGGCAACCTGCCAGCAGATTACCCAAATGTAATGACTGCAACAGTGAATACACTCGAACATCTACATTTATGGTAAGTGTACACAACTGTACTTTATCCTCCCTACTACATAATCTCAGTTGGGAGCCACTCCATCTAAGTTCTCTGATAATTAAATTACACATCTTTGAGATAAATGTAGGACCCTCTTCCATGGTGTAGAGGGTTGGAGCCCTGGCTATGACCCAGCTGGCCTGACTTCAGCAAAGGACAAGCTGGGTAGTGAGAGTGGGAAGAAGAGGCTTTTTGTCAAGATATCAAAACCGGTGTCTCTATAAATACCCATAACAGAGACCCACAGTTACTCTAAAACATTAACAAAACTCACTGAAGGAATAGGTTCTTAGCACAGCATATCACCAGCCTGTGGAATAAATTACACTTCAGATAAGCAAAGTAGTTTATCTATTTTTAAGGCTAGTTTTGATGACTGAATGGGTAGACACAAATTTACAGCAGACTTATCATGTAAGGCCATGGTCAATTTGGGAGGTAAGCAGTATACAATTCTTGACAAGGGTGGCAAGAATTTTAAGTTTTTCTCCTTAAAGGTGTATATGGCTAGGCATCTTATGGTTCCCATGATTGTTTGCCTAGTGATACTCCTATGATCCTATGTCCTAGTGGGAGGTGTAGATGGGTTTCTGACTCAGATCTGATACGTCATTGCTAATGGGTATATTGGTATAATAGTTAGACAGAATGACATCAACATTTTAGCTTTGATAGGATGGCTGTTGACATTATAGGCAGTGGAGTGCATGATGACAGTAGTACCACCCAGTCTGGACATACAAATAGTCAACTGGTGTGTAACACAGCATATGTGATGCTGTTAGGTGTGTTTCTTTGATCCTCCTCCCATTCTCAGTCCACCACTGCTGCAGTCCAGGTCCCTGGAATATTTCTGGGCAGTTTATGGTATAATGAAGTGATAGGAGCAGTCCTAAAGAGCACCTGATGATACACTGGAAAGCATGCAAAAGGGACCAAAAATTCAGCGCATACCTTATAAAAAGTTAAATTAATAATGCATGTGGTGCTGAGCTTATTCTATGGTTATGTATATATATATATATATATATATATATATATATATATATATATATATATATATATATATATATATATATATATATATATATATATATATATATATATATATATATATATATATATATATGCACACACACACACACACACACACACACACACACACACACACACACACACTTGTCTATGTTTCTTGATTGCAATTTCACAATCTCGAATAAGAAACATTGAGACCCATTACAGTAAAAGAGCATCACATCAAAAGTGCAATTTTGCAAAAGCCGGTTTTCTGAACTGGAAAAACAAAACTATGTTAAACAGTATTTTGCACTGCACCCCCTATGAGGGGGGCTGTGCCCCTCACCCCCTACTTAAATATACTAACTCCAGGATCACACTAAAGTGGGGGAAAGGATATATTAGCTTATCCCCATTGTAATGTGCTTTGGAGAACTGGCTTTTGCGAAAGTGCACTTTCGATTTAGTGCACTTTCGCTTAAATTGGTTCGATCTTCTAGTTGTCGAGAAAGTTTTGACAATCAGAAATAGACCTATATATATATATATATATATATATATATATATATATATAAATATATATATATATATATATATATATATATATATATATATATATATATATGTGTGTAATATAAGCTTCAGTGTGGCTTTTCTGTGTTGCTAATAGCATTCATGTTCTTAGTTTCATAGGGTCATAGGTACTTACTAAGCTAATAAAAAATAAAAAAGCACGGAGGCCAGCTTACAGATACTCTACACTTTATTGTTGAGAGCTTTTGTCGGTGTAAAACCATCTGACTTCTTCAGAATAATCGAACAGTACACATAATTTTCTTTTTAAATGAAAAGATGATCACATGATCCCATTAATTAATGAAGTAAATATAACATAAATCACAAACATAAATAAGTCCCACTTATTTAAAATAGTTATCAAATATGAAAATCAGCCTTTAACTTTAATAGGCTAGAAATGGAAGTCATTGCATTTAGTCCAGGTGGATGTGTGGCATCACATCTCAATTTCCATACCAGTTCCCTATATTCAAGGAACAATGAGATGGGTCCCACCCTGCCCTGATTCACCACCTGTTCCAATGCACTAAATTTAAAATGATGATTGAAAAATGTATGAATATGTTTCATAAGGGCGTTATTCATATTCCCTTTCCATATATCATATAAGTATTGATAAATATGTTTATTGAAACAATTAATGGTCTTTCCTATGTAAAAATTGTTGCATTGTTGGCAAATAGCTACATAGACCAAACACTTGCTTAGACAATTAAAACACTGGGCAGGATTCACGAAGCCTCAGTGTAAGAGTTGCAAGGCTTACACGGAGGCTGCAGTTAAACTGTGTGATGTCAGCATGCCATGCATATGCATGAGGGCATGCTGAATCACACGTAAGGCTAACACGGTCCGTGTAAGACAGTAGGGGGCATGTCCGTAGGGTGAGCCCTGCAAATGGGCACGCCCCCAGAAGAGTAAAAGTCACGAAAGTAAACCCCCATGACAGAGTCCATGTAAATGTGAATAAACACAACCCAAAACATGCCCCCACAGACTATGAACATAAAATGTATAAATGAACATCTTATACTTTTTTTATAAGTTGTAAAGATGTTTGCCCATGAGTGCGCTCGTTTGCGCGGGCGTGCCCGGCGCTTAGCCACAGTTAGCAGTCAGTGGAAAAGCATATAAGAACTAAATATGCAAAGTAAGCCAAGAAGCAATAGCGTAGCGGTAGAGACATTGGCTGAAGAGGAGGCAGTCATGGTTCGAGCCCACACAACATCAAATTTTATTTTTAGTGAAATAAGCACGAAACAATTCCCTGACATATATGTACATATATAAAATTATATTTTATGTAAAATGTAATGAAATGGGCCATGTATTTTGAAGAAATGTGAGATAATAAAAAAAAAAATGACAGATGTGCCTATAGCTGAGCTACAGTCTATCAAGTTGAGGATATCTGCCAGTAGGTGAGCAGTGTTTTCACAGGTTTAAAATGAGTGCCCGTAGGTGAGCAGTGGTTTAACAGGTGTAAAATGAGTGCCCGTAGGTGAGCAGTGGTTTAACAGGTGTAAAATGAGTGCCCATAGGTGAGCAGTGGTTTAACAGGTGTAAAATGAGTGCCCGGGGTTGAGCAGTGTTTTAACACGCTGAAACTGTGTGCCCATAGCTGAGCTGAGCGTAATATGCGTGCTGACAGCCAAACGATGCGTAAACCGGCGTAACCCATTTGCGTGGAGCTGCGCACCGCGCCAACAAGCTAACCGACGGGCAATGTTGAGTAAGCTGTATCAAAACTGCCTTTACACAGACACACCTCCTAGCCTGTGTAGACAGTCATAAAATATAAAAAGCAATGGCCAGGCTCAAACCCAGGATACCATGCACCATAGTCAAAGTACTGAACCACTAAGCCATGACAGTTGCACTTAGAAATGCAGTAATAGCAAATATATAGGAATGAATAGAAAGAGGAGCATGACAAAGCAGGTTTTGTGAAGCTGATACAATTCCAAAATGGCCAATCACAGATAAGTGCGGGGAAAAATGGCATATATAAGCCCCATAGGCAGGAATACACAGCATAACCAATTGTGGAACCGACTTGCAGCCAGGATGGCAGGTGTAGGAGAGGGTAGTTGCTTCCGAGCACAGAGGTGGGGCATTGAGGAGTCCAAATATATGGTTTGGCTCCTCGTCCATGATCATGAGGCCCAACTCATGCAGGGCCAGGTCCTGTGGGGAGCATATAGGGCTGAGGCATGGGACCGGTTGGCACATGATCTCACCAGTGCCACAGGAATACCAAGGACTGGTGAACAGGTCCATCACCACCATGCGGACCTGAAGAGACGGAAGCTGGACCAACTGAACCGTTGGATCCAGGAGGCCCGGCAAATGCCCAACGCCCCACTACTGAGTAAGTTACATGTAATTATTTATGTAAGAAATTAACTTAGCTGATATTATGGAAATGTGTATTCCAATATTACTTCATTTATATTACAGCTGCAGGTGTCCGTTCCATGAACCGTTGAGCCTATGCCGATAGGCTGGTGCGGTTGTGCCACCAGGCAGGTCAGTAATTCTCTCCCTGTAACTGTAAAAAAATATATAAGTATGACAGTTTGCAAAAGAGTGCAGTGTAGTCACTTATTAATAAAATGTGCAAGTAACAGTGTAAGAGAGTTTGCACTTATTGCTTGATTACAAAAGTGTGATGCAGCCTTTTATCCAAAAATAAAAAATTAAACAAGTCTGAAATAAAGATGTCCCACCTGTAATATAATAGTACATAACCTGCAGCAGGCTGAAAAGTACAGCTACAGAAGCTGAGTAAAACACGAGTGTGAAATATATCCCTGTTTAAATTCTGAAACATGACACAAGTGAGACTGTTGGAAAGGATTGTTATAACTAAAAGTAAAACATGTCAATAAAGCCTAGAATGAAGTACCATCCTGAATTGTAAAAATAAAACAAGTGAGATTGTGAGAAAGAGGTATGAATCCACCAATAAAGTAGTAATAACTACTGAATAAAGTATACTGCAGTCAGTACAGAATGAAATGAATGTGACAGGCAGAACCAAACAGCAACATGTGTTGAAAAAAGTACTGAAGCTGGAATGTGTGTCCCAAAATCTGGATATGTTGCTCTCAGTTTGCAATATGCAGATAGTATGGTTGTATGAAATGTGTTATGCTTGCTGTTCAATGGCTTGAATTTATGGGTGTTTGGTTAATGGGAATACTAATGCATGCTGTTACAACTAATTGTGAATGGTATTGTACATTACTATCCCAAACTGTTATAACATAATGCAAAACATAGGACGACAGGGAAGGCGGGTTCCAGCGGACCCACCTCTCCCACCTCAGCTGGCGAGTGCACCTGGCAGTAGTGCCCAGGCCGGACCCTCCTCCGGTGGCCCTGTGCCACCTGCGGGTGGGGGATGGGGCTCATCCCCCCTCTGCAAGTGTGGCCGGAGGAGAACATCCACTCACCCTCTGTAGTGTCCGGACTGTGGTGCGTAGGGAGATCCGGCACGCTGTGCTTGGGCCCCTACGCCAGCTTGAGGCATGGGTGGCACAACTCATGGGCGTGCCTGCTGCCCGGCCTACACAGCCCCGTCCTGGGCAGTGAAGGCACAGTGGAAACTGCCCATGGGTGGGGATCTCAGTTCCACTGTTGCCATCTGTGGGCTCATGGGCTCGAGATATCCAAACATCCATCCCCATCAATTGTGTAACCCCCCACATGTGTCATACACCACCCCTGTATGCATCTTGTTTGTCTTGTCTTTTAACCTCCCCTACCTACCTCCCCAGCTATACCGACATCCCGTACCTGACATACCACTCTCACCTGTAAAAAAAAAAAAAAAGGGCACTCTGTACCCACAAAAAAATTACGCCCCATACATAGCTGCCCATTTTGCACACATGTCTGCTGGACATGTAAACTGGCAATTACAATTGGGTGTACAACATATATTATTGTTGTCCTCACACCTCTCTCAGGGGTGGAAGGTTTCAAATTTCACACCAAATTACAAACATATGCACAGCTGTTGCTGACAAAGAAATGGGCAGCTATGGGCCTTTCCTACATCCCTCCTGCAAAACCCAAGCTTATTTTCCTACTGTCCTATCCTTTCTGTGCCCCCTTTTTCACCACTTTCATATCTCCCCATTTTCTTTTCTTTAAAAGAAAATAGCGCGGGTGTGCGCGAGAGTAAGCACTTTTAAGCAGTAGTAAGCGGGTGTGCGTGAAGCTAAGCAGCAGTGCGCATGTGTGACCTCCACGCAAACCAGCGCTAACCCACTTACAACTGCTTAAAAGTGCCTTAGTCACTCTGAATGACAAGGCTTGTAGTTTTCTCAGCAGCAAAATAAAATACCTCCCTCAGTCTCAAACCCAGGACCTTGGAACCACTAGTCTGCATGACTTACCACTAAGCCATGACTGCTATACAAGAACATTGTGCTGAAAGAAATATATCATAAAATAGTAGAAATTAATGTAAAGGGAATATAGCAAGTCTAGTACACAAAGCATGTCATGTATATTTACTGTCAAATCTAGTATATTTGTAAAATAGTACTGTGTGCTGAGAAACAGTCATGCTAGTTGGTAGCTACTAGGTAATAATGTCACAGTAGCATTTGGCAAGCCACACACATACTCAGAGCAGGATAAACACTGCCATAGTTGAATACTTAAGAGATCAGACATAGCAACTGTGACTGAATTAGAGGGATGTCCCTCATGTGAAAACAAATGTCAACTGTGCCCCACTGACACCCTGTCAAATGTACTAACAGTAGGCAGAAAGGTGTAACTACACATGCAATGGTAACTATGATTGACTGAAGGTATGCACCACCTGCACGTCACAAATGGTGTGCTAATACATATGCTTGAAATAACCCACAGTCACAACTGCAGAATATCAGAATATGTCATTGGATTAACCCACTGCTATGTACTATTCCATGAGGCTGATAAAAAAAGATGCATGGAGAGTATCTGAGGCCTGCTCAGCAGCATGATCAAATACCCCTGTAAGTGTCAAGGCCCACACCATGGCCAGACCACACTGCATGCAGTAACCCCCTACCACAACAAACACATAGGGAATTGCTGCCCAAACAGATTTAGCAAGCATTACAAGCTGTGAATGTAAATGGAAAATAGGAAAGCCATAGCAACACATTACAGGAAAGACACCTAGCAGGCATACAACAAGTGAATGTAAAGGCCAAATATTGAAACCATAGCAACAGATTTCAAGAGCCACTGCTATATACCAGTTATACCACAATCCACACAGGAAAGCACACACACACATATACACAATATTACTAGTCGTAGATGTCAGTTTACATACACACGGAGAAGAGCACACTGGAGGAAGGAATACTCAGCTTACAGAACAACATGTATTGCAGTGTCTACAACACAGCCTGAAATATGAGAGACATACCAACCCTTACACTCACAGAACAGTGTCTACAGCAAACCAGCATGGTCCCCACCCTGATAATCTGAAAGGGCTATGCCTACCTAACAGACCATTTTATAGCACAGTCCTGTAATCACAGTGAGAACTTTGACTTGGCAGTTGCAATTAAATGCAACAAAACATCCTGGTTTAAATGAGGCTACTAGTTTGGCACCAGTATTAAAAAAGAGAAGGAATATGTTATAAAGCCATAAAAATTGGTTTTAGCTTATTTTTATTATTTTTGTTATTTTTTAGGTTTTTCATGTTTATTTATTTTTTTGCCATGCACTTTATTGCTTAATAAGGTTTTTAAACAGTTTTAATTGATTTTAACAATATGTAAAATGTATTTTCAAACAAGAACAGTATTAGTTAAAATGGGTCACGGTCCAGTCACAAAACAATGAATTTGGCTAAGCTTTTTCAGTACATTTTTAATTTTTACTGTATTAAGAACAAATGCATGTCATACTTGAGGGCAGCTATGTCATTACACAAGCATTAACCAACTTTTGAGCTTTTGCAGGTATATGTAAAAGGTCAATAGCAGGTGCAACAAGTTTTTTCAATTCAAGTTACAAGTAGCATAACTATTTCAGAATAATTTAGTACATAAAGGTTTTTAACGAATATCCATAATTATTAAAAGTGGTTTTAAGTATGCATTGGTTACACAATGAGGTTTAAAGAGTTAAAAAGTTGTTAACCAGCAATGAAGTTTTGGTAATTAGTTGTGATGTATTAATTAAAGTCTAATCAAGGAAATGTGTTTTTAGTATAAAGCTTCTGGCATTTTGTTATGGAGTTACACTTGAGAAAGCCTGGTAGGACCAGGCGAAAGCGCTCGTGGTAAATATTTTGTTTCTTGTTTCTTGTTGGCCGTTGGAATAAAACTTTTAAACTGAAGTACGTGGAAAGCTTTCATTTTCTTGAAGGACTTTTCAATTGGAGCAGCATTTTATTCAGCAGTGCTTTGTTGCAGTTAACTAGTGTGCTTGGCACCGGACCATTTGGATCCTTCTCCGGTTTTGTTTCACTGTCACTGTGGTTTTTTTGGTTTTACAGTGAGAACTGCAATCACTACACAACAGGCTGCATGCAATTAGTAAATGCTGGCTAACAATTGGTGCAGAGGCCATCACATGGACATGTGCAGATACCTACAAAAGCATCCTGTACTCCCAGTCTACACATGCAATACTTTCATTGCACCCGCTGGAGGTAGAGAGAGAGAGAGAGAGAGAGGGAGAGAGAGAGAAAAAAAAATAGAAAGAAAGAAAGACAAAGAAAAAAAAACCTGTAACAACAAAACAAAGAGGCTGACAGCAGGCCAAAAAACTGCAAGCCTACGCAAACAGCTGCAACAAACACAGGTAATGTAAAGTACTACTATAATACTCTACATACTGTGAACCCTCCAGATGTGTTAATGGTCTGTATCTATGTATATGAAGATGTGCATAGGGCCAGGGACATACTGCAACTGTCACTGAAGGCTCCACATACATAGGTATGTGACGGTAGCCATGTGCACATAGCAATGTAGGTCGTAGTGTAATGTACAAGTAGGTTGTACAGTAATGAATGTTCAGCAGTACGTTACTGTGTGTATACATATGTGGAACTAAAAAGGAGTATATATATATATATATATATAAAACGTGTATACGTATGTATATTGAGATATGTATGTGTGTATATATATATATATATATATATATATATATATATATATATATATATATGTGTGTGTGTGTAATATGCATATGTGTATACATAGATAGAGAGGGATGTAGAAATACATAGACATATATAGTTTCACAGTGTCATAGTTTAGTATTAGACTATCTGCAGACAGTGTATAGAATAGATTTAGACACTTGTGCCTCTGTATAGTAGTGACACAGTGAAGACCCCCCTACATAATAGCATTTGTTTACTGTGCCTCTGTCTAGTAGTGACACAGAGATGACCCCTGCTGTAAACCTATGATCTCCCATCCACTTGTCAAGAATGCACATGAAGAGTGTCAGTGAGGGCCTCTGCCTAACATGAACTGGGATCCTGTTCCACAGTATGGGAAGCCTCTTAGTGATGGATCTGTCCGTACAGTATGTCCTATTCATATGTGTGCTGAGGTTTAAATCCGTAGCTGTTGTGGTTCTGATGGATTTGGATTGTATGAGGTGGAACATGTCCATCAATACCTGATTGGACATGGCCTACTACATCAGGCACAGATCACCCCTACGTAGGCAGTATGCTATGGAATAGAGCATGAGTTACGTTAGTCTGGCAGCATAACACAGTTGTTGCAGACCCTTGATCCTCCTGGTGATATACTTATGGGTCCCCCTAGCTGTTGCAAGTGCCAGGTGAGGTGCATACCAAATGGGGCATAGTACATAGTCATGTGCCTGATAAGGGAGGAGTATCGGGGTACAATGACCCCTTTTAATCTGGATGTGAATCCCTTCATGATAAGGTGGGCAAGGTAGGAAGTCTATCCAACCACTTTGGCAACGTGGGTGTCAAATGAGAGGTCAGCATTGATCAGTGGCACCAGGTCTCCGATTACTTTGTCTGTACTCAGTGGGTTACTGTCTATGTGATAATATGTGGGTACCTTGTCCATCCAAAAGGGTATGAGTATACATTACGTGGCTTGCAGTGTAAGGCCATGACTCTGGCACCAGTTGTTGGTGTCCGTGAGGCCTGTCAGTAGGATGTATGTGTCAGCTGGTGTATCGCCTATGGCGCCTAGTATGCAGTAATCTTTGAACATTGTCAGTCACTACCCTCCCATGTCTGATTCCTCATCTGAGAATTATATGCTGAACATGAGCGGTCCCAGGACAGAGCCCTGTGGGACACCACATGTGACTGGCTCTGAGTCTGACATGGCACCAGTCAGTTTGACTGTAGGGTTTCTATCCGTTAGCCGGTTTGCAACCCATCATGTGACATATGGATTGACATGTCAGCTGTTGATCATGTCTATGATGCCAGAGTGCGGTATTGTGTCGAAAGCCGCAGGCAAGTCCAGGTAGGCTGTATGGACCGCTCTGCCCTCGTCAATGGCTCTAGTGACTGATTTGAAAAGGTCAACCAGGTTCATAAGGCAGGATCTGCCCTCTACAAAGCGAAACCGGGTGGGATCAAGTGTCTAAGTCCCCAATGTCTCTGTGTATGGGCACCATAATGATCCTTTCCATAGCGTTGCAGACCAGGCTGGTTAAGCTTATGGGGCGGTAGTTACCAGGGTCTGTAGAGGTGCCTCCTGTGTGGAGTGGGACTACTGTTGCTGTATGCCAGTGTCCAGGTACATATGCTGTAGTAAGGCTATGGATGAATAGCATTTAATGTGCATGTGTAGCTCCTCTTGCAGTTCATGTAGCATGCAACCTGCAATACCATTGTGTCCCATTGATGCTGTGTTTCAGCTCTGCTGAGGGTGGTTCCCAGCTGGACATCTGAGATGACAGGGAGGTTACAGTCGGCTGGGATAAGTAATTCCACATGTGTGGGTGAGGGAGGGGAGAAACCTGCACTGAACCTGTCTGCCAGAATGTTGGCATTATCTGTGTGTTCAGTGTAGCGTTTGTCACTGTGAACTAACTGTGAACACAACTGAGGGTTCCCACCCAGGTGTGTAACATAGCAGAAGAAGGCCTTGTGGTTATCTGTAGTGACCATAGCAATGTCCTTCTCATTGTTGGCCTTGCATGTTTGTACGACAAAAACGTATCTTTCTACTACTGCTGATCAGAGATGCCGTAGCTCTTTGGAAGTATGCTCTGCCGTGCAGTAGCTACCTTCTGTTGTTATACAATTTGTTCAATGCTGGGGTCCACCAGACAGGACGCCTGCCCTTGGTGCAGAGGGTCATGATTTCATTTGTAATTGCATGATCCATGCATTCTTGGAGATGTCCGTAGAAAGCATATGTGAAGGTGTCTGCATTGTGGGAAGTGGTTTACACTGGCCCAGTGGGCATTAAGGATACCAACTCAGTTATAAGAAGTGTAAAGTCGGCATGTGAGAGGTTTCCCACTGTAGTCTTTTGTGTTGTGGGGGAGATGGGATATGTATATCCAGGGGGATTAGTCTGTGGTCAGATGTGACTAGTGAGGGGTATACTTCCGGTGTGTAGCACATTGTCCCCATGTTTGTGATGATCAGGTCTAGTATATCATCTGCTGTTGTGGGAGAGGTGACTAGCTGTTCCATTGCATATGACTTAGTGAATTCCGGGAACCTTTGGGCTAGGGTGTTTGGGGTAGAATAATGCACCCAGTGTATGTTAGGGTAGTTGCAGTATCCCAATATGATGGTGTGTGGTGGGACATTCATATCCTCCAATGTCTACAGGAAGGCTGACTGTGGTCCCTGAGATTGGGAGGATGGTCTGTAACATGCTACCAGTTGTATAGCAGGTTTGCCTATGGTTATCTGCACCTGGATGGTCTGTGATGCTTCATGTGTTGCCACTAACCTGGAGGTGTGTGTGTCCTTCATGAATTTGGACACACCCCCTCCCTTTTTGTTTTGTCCAGAGTCCTGGGGCCAAAAAGCATGATACGGGGTATAGCCTGGTACCACTGGTGTGCTCTCAGGAGCCTTGAACCAGGTTCTCACTTACTGCACAGACATCAAGATTGGTAGAATATGTACGTACAGATATATGTAATACACACATACATATACAGATATCTGTAGAGACATATACATATACAGATAGATCTGACTGACAACAGATATGTCTGTATATGACTATCTCTCTCTCTCTGTCCCACCCCCTCACACTCTCACTCCCCCGTGTCTCTCTCTCACTCTCTCCCCCTCTCTCCCCACATCTATATGTATATATCTACATCTATATATACATATTTTATATACATATATACAAACATATATATATATATCTATATACAGATATAAATATATCAATATATATATACACATATATATATATATATATATATATATATATATATATATATATATATCTATATATATATATTATATATATATATATATATATATATATAGCCTGTGTGAGGCACATGTGTGCAGATATCTTGCAACAGGTGCCTGGTGTCAAAGGCATGGAGTGAACACCAGTGTGGATACTGGAGTACCATACCCCATTCAAAACCACTGACACCAGTAACCACCACATATGTACATGCCTGCCCACCACTGCATGTGTCAGGGGGGAACAGGGGCAAAACGTGTACAATAGGCTCCACATTGATATACACATTGGCACACTAGTCCTGTAATACCTGTACATGGAATGTGTCAGCAGACATGGTGTGTCAGCTATGGACATGTAGGTCACTGTACCCCTCCACACCCCACAATGTCCTACACGGTATGTACCTCCCATGACAGCTACAGATATGGAGAAGGACACAGACATATGCAAGTAACTGCATCAATGCACTCAAACACCACAGAGCGCACACAGACTACCTACATAGAGGTTACCACTGCTGGATATACATAGTTCGGTCACATCCATGACAGTTGTTTAACAACCATGGTAACATCTCCAACATCCACAACACAAATTACCTATGTCTGTCGTCCTTGTCACTGCAGTATAGAGCACATGGTGGAGGTACAGGACCCTACCCACAGATATGACATACCCTGTAGAAGACCACACAGAATTAAGAAGCAAGGCTCCCCATGAGTAGATGTCAGACATGCCCCTGCTGAATGTTATGCAGATAGGTAATATGCCATATGAGTCACCCTGTGTAATTGTTTGTAAGGAGCAGGTACGATCATAACACGTGTCACAAGGGGCAGGGTAGCATAACAGTATGCTGCTGTAGGCCCAGGGCCAAAAGCACACTACCTACCTAAGACACAATGCACACCCATGAACACATTGCAAATGGAATATGTGAGGTGGAATGAGTGTGCTAGTGACTAGGTGCAAGTTGTGTACTGGTGTGATTGCTCACCATGACTGTCTGTCTGTCATGGTAGTGTGTGTCCTTGGTGTGAGGCCAGAGACAGGTGTGTGAGGTATTGCAATCAACACATACTACACTGCCATATGTTGTGCTGTGTTACCCTGTGTGTCACTGTGGTGTAGGTAGGGTTATGGCAAGTAAGAGTAGTGTGCATTACCAGTGAAATATGTAACGTGCATTGTGTGCAGTGCATGGGCTGATAATGTTCCCCATACAGTACCTTGATACAACCCCCCAGTGTGAGGTTGTGTATTGTACCAGAAACAGTGTGTTGACTGCTGCAGTATACTAGTCTGTCGTATGGAGTGTGCCAGGTACTGTTGCACAGTTGTCGGATGAGCACTGATATCTGGTCATTTACATGTGTATCCCCCAATAGACAGACAGATGCTATATATGGTGCTTAAGTTATATCACTGCAGTTGAGTATTATGTGTATTATGTGTGCCATAGTTTGCTGACAGATATTGCTGACATATTTTCCTTCTCCTTTTCAGGGCCATGGTTCACCAGCGGAACCCTGTCTACTCCGCTGCAGAGGAGGAAGAGATACACCAGAGCCTGGTGCGGGATTTTGCTGTACTCTTTTCCCGCACCAGCCAGAACCAGCAGGAGAGGGCTGCACTGTTCAAGACCTGGTCCGTCGGGTAAATGACATAGGCACACATAACCAGACATATGAGCAGGTACACCATCACTGCAGTGATTTAATTAGAAATGTCCATCGGCGTGCATCGGATATCCACAGGCAGCAGCTTGCCACAGGGGGTGGGGTGGCTATACATCCCCCCCTCGCCAGACTGGAGGGACTACTCCTAAGTGTTGTGGCTCCAGCACAGCAGCAACAGCAGTAGATTCATACATGTGTAATGATGGAGGCTGGAGCCACACAGCAGCAGGACACAAAGTGTGCAGGTAACATGCCATGTGTATAGTTGACCATTCTGTACACTGCTAGGTTATGCATGTGTGAGGTGTTTCCTCATTTTGTAGCTGTAATCTTGGTAATTATTGTGCATTAGTGATATCCTCAATATCTGCAGTACACCTGTGGAAGCTAACTGTTGCAGTACTGAACTGTATCATGCCCACAGTATCAATGGCATAGTTGTGCCCACTGACGATAAATGTCTCTTCTCTGCAGGTCCCTCTGGTGTAACAGCAAGGCAGCCTATCCATGCTGGTGAGTGTGTAATACCATTACCTTCAATACTCTGTATACTAATAGTAATAATAAGCTGAAGCAGTAGTGCTATGTGTTTGATTGCAGGTGCGTTTGTGTCTGTGGGTTGATATCTCATATACTGAGGTGTGTGCATGTGTGCATGTGCCCATGTGTGCATGTGTACATGTGTGCATGTGCCCATGTGTGCATGTGTGCATGTGCCCATGTGTGCTTGTGCCCATGTGTGCATGTGTGCATGTGTGCATGTGCCCATGTGTGCATGTGTGCATGTGCCCATGTGTGCATGTGCTCATGTGTGCATGTGTGCATGTGCCCATGTGTGCATGTGTGCATGTGCCCATGTGTGCATGTGCCCATGTGCCCATGTGTGCATGTGTGCATGTGTGCATGTGCCCATGTGTGCATGTGTGCATGTGCCCATGTGCCCATGTGTGCATGTGTGCATGTGCCCATGTGTGCATGTGTGCATGTGCCCATGTGTGCATGTGCCCATGTGTGCATGTGCGCATGCGCGCATGTGTGCATGTGCCCATGTGTGCATGTGTGCATCAGTGGTGACATTGTGTACACATTGTAAACTGTGTTTCCTGAATTACTCCCACAGGTTCTGGTGCTGCTCTGGTGTCGTGCAGCAGGGAACCTGAATCAGCTGCTGTGGATAGTGATAATGATGATGCCTGTGTAATGGCACAGGTAGGTTTGCCAGGGTCCGTCATTGGTCAGCCAACTGACACTACACAGCTGTTGACCCCATCAATGCGCACAGTCATCCTACCAATACATCCTTTGTCACCAATGTCCTTAGGTGATGGACAGGATACAGTGGGCACTGACTAGGGTAATGTGGTACCGGTGGCACATGCATCCCCACACAGCAGCCATGGCCAGGGTCCTGACACAGTATCACACAGGCAGACGTCCATGGGTTCTTGTGGGAGCATCCATGGGCGTACTGCCCCTGTCAGATGTGCCCACAGAGTTCTTTCAACCTCAGCTATGTTTCGGGCTGTAATGCAGGCACAGTCACGTATGGAACGGTACACCAGACAGGGTCTGAGGGAGCTGAGAGCATGTTGCACAGCCATGAGTGACAGTATGCGTGATGTTGCGGCTGCCATCTGCAACTTCACCGAGGTCATTGACAGATGTTGGGGGGACACATTAGATCTGTTCCACAACTACATGTCCATGAGCCATGGCGATGGTGGATGGTTGAGGCGTCGACGTGGCCATATGCCAGCAACAGCAGCAGCTGGCAGCCATCGCGGATGACAACAGACCCGCGGCCGCTCACATAGTGCCAGCAGCAGCCCCAGCAATGCTGGGTCTGTGCTGTCATCAGACCACCCCAGGAGACCACGTGCACGTGATGCTGGACAGTCCCAACAGGGACCTGTCTCCAGTCACCAACCACCTGCTTCTGATGACAGTACCCAGTCTGGCTTAGTACCTGATACGGTCTGTAGCGCCCCTGCCAGGCACAGGTACCATGTCCGTGGCCACAGACAGTGATCTGTATGACCTGGCAGGTACAGTCTGTGGCTATTCACAAACACCTGTATATGGCAGCCATGAGGTTGGACTGTGTGCATTCATACACACATGCAAGGTGATAACACCTAGGTCTACCGCATACACGCACACACTGCATCAACATTGCCCCATCTTGTACTGCTGTCCCTCACCAACACACACACACACAGACATGTCAATTGGTTGTATCAGTGGCAGACTCAGGCATACTAGGTACACACCCTGTGCATATGATGAAACTATGCCACCTCGTGCAATCTGTAAAATCGGTGCAGGAACAGGTTAACATGGTGCTGATGCACAGGGTGAGTACATAGACGTATTGTAATAGTATGATGTTGACAACCGTACAGTGTAATGATAACATTGTGGGTATATACCAGCATGCCTGATGCAGTTACAGTATGAATGTCAATGTATTGTTTTGTACACCCATAGTAATTACCACAGTGTTCTGTCTGCACAACTTTGCATACTGGTGGTGAGGCTGTGAAGGGATGGCCACCTACATAGGTAGCACAGGGGATACAACAATGTACATATTGATACTCAATGATGGCCATGTCAACTGTGAGTTGCATGCTGTCCACACACGACTCTGCAGTGCAGATGTTTCAGGATGTTGATATCTGTGCAGTACTACACAACAGGTTCAAGGCTCACAAGAGCACACTAGCACTACAAGGTCACACCTCATACCATGCATGACAGCACCAAAACACAGAACTAACTATGACAGGAGGGAGAGTGTCCATACATGTCAAGGATACTGTGGTGCCAGGACAGGTAGCATATATCATACTAGGTCTGGAACTGCTGAGTGTGGGCTCAGTGTCTGTTATTTGACATGTGTATTATTACAGGTATGAGCACTTGGGTATCAGGCCAGTTAGTCAACATTACGAAGGTACGTGGTCTATACACTTGTGGTGGGTGCGGCTGGACCCAGCCCATCTGACCTGTGAATGTCTGCATACTGGCTTATAATGCCTGCATATATGCACTATTACCTACTGGAAGTCGTACACCTTGTTTGATATAGCATAGTCTACATACAGGTCTGCTGACTGTAGCTTTGTTTGTATGCATGTTTGCCTGTTATGTTCCTGAAACACTGATTCCACCTGCAATGCAGATATACAGTGCCTTTGTGGATCCCTAGTGACATCTGTATTGCTTACTGTACTGATGTCCATGTGTCACTTGACAGAACGTCACTGTTTGTCCTGTTTGCATGTAGCTTGCCTGTAACACATTGCATATGACTTACCTCACATTTGCTCAAGACAGCATTCATATATGCCAGCACTAACAAATTAGGAGCACTACACCCTCACATAGTCACCTTGAGTACCTTGTTCCCCATTGGCCCTATGTGTCGTTACTTAGTATGGGAGTCACAATGCTATGGTAGCATGTGCAAAGGTCAGCTGTCGATGTACTCTCAGGTCCAGTTGGTGAATCAGTCATGTGGCAATGTTACAGCGGCCTCATGTACACAGACAACCCTCTCCCCTTCCCATACACGTACAACACATGTGAGAGATGCAACCACATAGCCAAACTGGGGGCTAAGCTCTGTTAACACAGCACTGGCATTCCCTGTCAGGTGGAGTGGGATACTACAGTAAATACAGTACCAGTCTCCCATAGACCTGCCATGACCGCAATCCAAACACAGACACACACAGGTACATTATTGGGCTCTCAGAATAGCAACCTGCCTGAGCAGCTGACACCTGCAAAGCAGACACACAAGCAAACGTTAAGCCAGAGTGGAGCACATGCAACACATAGCTCACAAAGCCTGTGTTCCAAACAGTCACAGGCCATACGGCTTGACAACACACCTGCTACAGTTGTATGAGGTACCTCTATCGTCATGTACACTGAGGTCCTGCTCACAGGCTGAACAAGGTGACGGTCACGCTGAGCAGCCCATCGGGCACTATGATCCACCACATAACACAAGCATACCGGTCACTCCAAGGCATGTAGAAGTATGACTCAGTCATTGTCTGTGCCAGTGTGTGTGACCTCTGACGCACCTCTCTGGACTACATGTTAGGGGACATAGAGGGGCTCTCTGAGCTTGTGGCACAGGCTGGTATGACCCTGGCCTTGAGTAGCATCTCACCCTCACCAAGAATGCTGCCACAATATGTAAACAGGATCATCGGTTTCTGCAATTAATGTACCTTTCAGTGACATTCAAAGGGGATCCAATGCCTGTCAGTGTGGGATTACATGCTAGACAAGCCACATTGCTTTGCTTGGGACAGCTTGCACCTGTCACCCATGGGCCGTTGTATATTGGCAGAGGCTGTTGCTACACACATAGTGCCTTTGTATGCAAGGCTGACATTACATAGCCACCTACACAGGTATCACACGGGATAGGACACTAATAGCAGTGCTACTATCAACAGCAGCAGTGTAAACCTCAAGATGCTTGCAGTGGAAACCGTCCTTAGCATGGGGTATAGCAATATCTGTGCAGTAACAGACTCCTGGTACAAGGCTCCCAGGTGCACACCATCAGTGCCAGGTCATTCCTGATACCATGCTTGTCATCCCCTACACATGCACCAAACCAGAACAGGGGGGATGTATCCAAAGGCACCTGAGATACACCCACCCCCAGGTTGGTGGCACTGCACAAAGCATCAGAGCCACTCCATGCGCAACACACAGTGGGTTAGACTGCCTTTAGGTTCATAGCCTGGCACACACCACACTCCCATACACAGGAAACCCACTTGGCCTTCCTGACAACACTGGGAATATGACGGTCTCTACACACACCATTATATGGTTGTACTGCGACTACCCAAACATACAGTGTGAGCATTATTCTAGCTGCAAGACGTTATCTGAAGGGTTCTTATCATTCATTCCCTGCATTGCTATGGAACAACTTTTTACTGCTCCCACAAGTGGTGACAACATGCTGCACCTGTTCATCACCAACATGTGGACTATATGCTCCACAACAATCATGTATCCCCCGCTGGTGGGATGACACCATCTACAACCCACACTGTATAGTCACATACCACGTGCAGCCCCTGCACAGAACACCACAGTCATACAGTTGTCTGATGCATATTCCATGTATTCACATGAGGCAGGCTTCGGACATGGGATCTCTTGCAGTTCACAGGTACATATGTGTAGGTGGCACACACATACATCATGTGTGCATTGACATTACTGATATAATGTATGTCGTGCAATATTGGGAACAACACCCCACACACATGGACAAACTGTGTGACAAAAATACACATGGCATTTGTAGGGTACAAACCCCTACCTAAGTATGTTATGACACTTGTGAGAGACACATTAGCAGAGCGCGCTATTTGCATTACTGGGGATATTGCTTTCTCCTGCTGTACTTAGAGGGTGCTGACATCATCAGTGTTTAGACAGTGGAATATGCAGCATGTGTTGTGTAGTGATAGTTGCCAAAAGGGACATTTCTCATACACATGGAATTGCACACACTACTCTCCCACACACATTGGGCACTTGCAGGATTCAAACCCCTACCTAACTATGTTATGACACTTGTGAGAGACGCATTAGCAGAGCATGCTATTTGCATTACTGGGTGAATTGCTTTCTCCTGCTGTACTTATAGGGTGCTGACATCATCAGTGTTTAGACAGTGGAATATGCAGCATGTGTTGTGTAGTGATAGTTGCCAAAAGGGACATTTCTCATACACATGGAATTGCACACACTACTCCCCCACACACATTCACACACACACTGACCACTTGCAGGATTCAAACTCCTACCTAACTATGTTATGACACTTGTTAGAGACACAGTAGCAGAGCACGCTATTCACATTACTGGGTATAATATTTGCTCCTGACATATGTATAGTTTGCTGACATCATTATGGATGAAGAGGCATGTACATCTGTGACTATCCATCAGTACAGGGGAGAGCATAACTATGCATTAACTTTGCACAGGCACAGTGGCCTACTGTACTGTGGAGGCAGATGCCAAATACACTGTGGATAGCCTTCTGTATTCCCTAGGGACAACAGTCAAGTATTGCACTCTGCGGCCATATGTTTACCTGTCAGATGCAAGTATCTGTTGCTCATATACTGTTTGTGGGTCTGTTTGTGCCATAGCCTTCCCTATCTCTGTAAACAACGTGTGTACTGTGGGAGATGTTTGCATATGAGTGGGATCCAGTACTTTTCTTATGTCTCTGTTGTAACTTCACTGTGTGCACTGGGCAGATGTCTGCATTGTGGGAGGTTCCTGTGTTAACACATAGACATGCCAGATATGTGTGTGCAACTGCTGAACTGTGACATGGACTAAGTGTCTGAGCATGCCCAGTTCACAGTTTGTATGGCTTCTTGACTGCCACGCCTCATTTATCTAAGTGTGCGAGCATGCCCAGTGTGACCTTTCCTTATGTTGGGATCTGTGGACCACCACATTTCTGTTTGTGTGTGGACGCCATCTATATATCACATGTACAGTTGAGTGTTGGACATCAGGTTGTGTTCTTACTGCCCAACTGCTTTGTGTCTGAACCTAACAGGCATTATGCTGTGCCTGCAGGGTCGCCATGGGATAGTTTGCATACAGTTGTCATCATCCTTTCCTGCTGACCAAACAGTTGTATTGTCGTATCGTGTACTGGTGCAGAACTTTCACTGTGGTGGACAGTATAATCGGTTTCAGTCCTATCACTGCTTGTAATTTTTATAGTGAGCACACCGGACTGGTTGAGGGCCAGTTGTGCAGATATGACCATGTTGCATTATGCTCAGATATGGACAGCATAGTACATGATTGTCCGACATTGTTAATGTATTCCACAACTTGTGTGGACAGTGACAAACAATGGCCATGTGCCCTAGTCCATTTGTAATCCTAGTCAGAGAGTGTTTGTCCTTCAACACACATTTACTGGTGTTTGCCATGACATATGTCATGGTTAGTGTGCTGTGCCTCTGTCTACCCGTGACATACAGGTGTTATCCAGGGTACACCTACCATCTCCCATCCAGTCATCATGATTCCTCTGGATGACCGTCACTGAGGGACTCCTTGGATATCCTGTAGTGGGAGTTTAGTCGTGGGTGGAGTGAGCTTCTGGGTCATGGACCAATCAGTACAGCATGTCCTGTTTATGTCTGTGCTGGGGTTCAGGCCTGTCAGCTGCATAGGTCACCAGCATTCAGTGTTTACATGGTGCCAAATGTCCATTGATACCAGGTTGGTCATGGCTCTATACATCAGGCTCAGTTCACCTCCAGCCAGGCAGTATGGCACTGTGTGGAGCTGCAGTTTCTTTACTCAGGTGACACATGGCATCTGTTACAGCTCTGCGATCCTCTTGGTGGGGTATTTGTGTGGTCTTTCCAGTTGCTGCAGGTGTCTGCTACGGTACATTCCTGAAGGGCCATTGTACACAATTGTGAGGCTGCTGATGGATGACTGGAGAGGCACATTGACCTACCCTAACCAAGCTGTGCTAACCTTCATGATTAGGTGGGTATATGGTATGTTTCTGTAACCACTACAGACACATGATTGTCACATGCAGGATATATATCACCTTGTGTCCCCAGGTCTCTTATTGCTCCTGATGTACTTACTGGGTTAACACCTATGTGGTAATGTCTGGCCATGTACTGTGTTTTCACAGGGGTTGACTATACACTATTCTGCATTTAGCTTGTTGACATGGCTGTGGCACCACTTGTGTGTTTCTATGTGTGCCTTTTGTAGGTTGCTTGTGTCAGCAGGAGGGTCCAATATGGTGGCCAGTTTGTAGTCCTCTGCAAACCTGTTCAGACAGAGTCCGTCCATGTTGGCCTGTACCTATGTGACATATATAGCATACAAGAGAGGTCCCAAGACCATGCCTTGTGGGATGCCAGTTGTACCTGGTTTGCAGTCTGCCATGGCTACAGCATGTCTGCCAGGTCAGTTCTGTCCTTGAGTTGGTTTGCAACCCATCTACTTGCATAGGGGTTTATAGTTAGTCTGGTGAGCTTATCTGTACTGCCAACTAGGGTATTGTATGGAAGGGTTTAGCAAGGTCCAGATAGGCTGAGTGATCAACATTCCCCACATCAATGGGCTTGGTGCATGTTTCACATGAGTCAGACATGTGTAAGGGGCAGGATCTGCCCTATGACAGCCACACTGGGTAGGGTGCAATGACTGTAGCTACCCAATCTCGTTATTCATGGGATCCATGATCATCCTCTCCATTACTTTGCCAACTTAGATAGTCGGGGTTGAGGGGTGATAGTTTGCAGTATCCATTCAGACACCCCCTTTGTGGTGTGGGACCACTGTTGCTGTACACTGCTCTTTGGGTACATATCCTGTGGTAGGACTGATAGTGTGCAGTAATGCTATTTGCTGTACCATTCTTCTTACAGTACTTGTTGGACACAACCCAGGACACCATCTGGTACCATTGATGCTGTGTGCTGTGCTTTGTGGATGCTGGCTGTTACCTCAGCATCTGCAATGTCAGGGGGCCAGCACTCTCCTGGGATAGATATGTGGCAGTTAGGTGCTGGTGGAGAGGTTGGAAGGAATCTGTTCAGTAGGCTGTTGGCAATGTGTGTGGGTTTGGTGTATTGTTTGTGATATTAGAGTGCTGTAGAGCATATCTGTGGATTATCACCATGGTTCCTACCATCAGGTAGGGCAGCTGTGTGATAATCCTTTGTGTCCTGCACAATTTGTATCATCATAGGTTCATAGGTTCATACTAGGCTATCTGCCCTGGCCTTGTTTGAGCATGGACAGACTGTGTGTGGGCCTCAACACCCCTTGCAATGTGCATATTATGCCCATGTAGGGTTTACTTTCCTAGATGTGACACAGGGATGGCCCCCAGTGTACACCTACTATCTCCCATGCACTTCACCGGATTTCTCTTGTTGAGTTTGTGTGTGGAGCTCAGCCTATCATGGACTTGGATTCTGTTCCAGAGTGTCAGTAGCCTCTGGGTTATGGATCTGTCCCTCCAGCACATCCTATTAATCTATGTGTGGAGGTTCAGATATCTCACTGTGGTGTGTCTGCTGGATTTGGGGTTTCTGCAGTGGAGCATGTCCATTCATTCTGGATTGGACATGGCCTTGTACATCAGGCATACATCACCTCTGACTGTGCAGTATGTTTCTGAATTGGGCTGTGGTTTCTTCAGCCAGGCTGCAGATGTCCAATGTTTAGACCCTTTATCCTGTTGGTGGGGTACATTTGGGGTCTTTCTGACTGCTGCATGTGTAAGGTAAGGTACATCCGAACTGGGGCATTGTTGTCATGTATGGGCCTGATAAGGGAAGAGTATGGGGGCACAGTGACCTCTGTAACTTTACATGTGCATCCTTTCATATTAAGGTGGGCAATATAGCAGGTCTTCCTGGCCACCTTGGCAATGTGAGTGTCACATGACAGGTTACCGTCCACTTGTGTCCCTAGGTCCATGATTACTTCTTCCATACATAATGGATTGCCAGCTATGTCATACTTTGTGTGTGCCTTGTTTGGTATTTGTTGAGGCATTCATACTCTGAAGTGTCTTCAGGAAGGCTGGCTGGGGTACCTGGGTTTGTGTGTGTGGTCTCTAGCAGGCTTCACACAGGTACACAGTTTGAGACAGTGTTACTTGCCCGTGGATAGTCCATGCTGCTTCTTGCTGTGGTACCTACCTGGGGGTGTGGTTATTCTTGATAATTACTGGTAGCCACACTCCTATTGTCATGTGTTCCATGTTTTGGAGCTGTAGAGCATGGTATGAGGCATAACCTGGTAGTATTAGGGTGCTCTTCTGGGCCTTGCCCAGGTTTCTGTTACAGAACACATATTACCATTCTCCATTCTGTGGTGTGTTTGGTCTGCATGCACCTTGCAGGTTAGACTTCTGGCTTTGGGTAGCATTACGTCCAGGTTATTATCCCTTGTGCTACCTATGGTGGTGGGTTTGTGTTTCCAGTCTTACCTATTCCAGGCACAGTGGGGGTGACAACAGCCTTTGCCAGTATCTACACAGCCAGGTGTGCTGGGTGCATACCATCCCTAGCAGGTGGGGCATCATGTCTTGCTCGGCATGTCAGCCCAGGCTGTCAGCCATGTGTTCCCCCTTGCTAACAGCAATACCTCAGCCAATTATTGTACTTGATCTTGTTGTCTTCATAGTGTGGCATCATGCTTGGTGAGGGTGAGATGTTAGGTTGGGTCTTCATGTTTGCATATACTAGATGGTGTTACATTGCTTAACACATGGCAATCATGCCTCAGGTGGTGCTGCAGAGCTGCCTCTGTCAGATGCACATACTACACTCCCTGTACATGTTTGAGAGCAGGTTGTGTCATGTTAGGCATCCCTGTTACTATATGAGTGAGTCAGAGAGGGGTATCATTCCCAGGGTTCCTACTGAGCCAGTTTATGTGCTATGCATTGCCTCTTTGCCAAGGCCAGGGCATACTGGTCACGCCTCCTTCTGCCTACTGGGGCAGGCTCAGGTTGCTCCTCCTCTGAGTCATGCTCTGCCTGTGATGGCCTTGGCAATGGTGGGGGGCTGTTTGTCCCGGCCCTATGCTGATCCTGCTGCAGCTGTTTTTGCAGGATCATATTATGTAGCATAGCACATACCATGACAATTTGGGTACATGTAGTTGGTGAGTACTGCAAGGCTCCACCAGGTGTGTCCAGGCACCGGAACCGTGACTTGAGCAGCCCAAACACACGCTCTATTACATTACGTGTTTGTGCATGTGCCTCATTATGGCGTTCCTGTTCAGGTGTGTGTGCGTTTCTGATGGGTGTCATCAGCCACGGCTCCAGTGCATAACCTGCATCCCCCACTAGGTGACCATGTGGGATGTCCCCATTGGCAAATGTCTGGTACAGCTGCGTCAAATGCCAGATATGGGAATCATGGTAGCTCCCAGGGCAGCCAGCACACAC
Organism: Protopterus annectens; assembly: GCF_019279795.1. Classification (NCBI taxonomy): domain Eukaryota; kingdom Metazoa; phylum Chordata; order Ceratodontiformes; family Protopteridae; genus Protopterus; species Protopterus annectens. Next base: position 1,441,078,887 of record NC_056731.1, read on the forward strand.
ATTCATTATTATGCCCTGGGCATCACACATGACCTGGCAGTTGATGGAGGGGAAACCCTTGCGGTTAATGTAGGCCCTACCCCGCTCACCAGCTGGTGCTTTGATGCGTATGTGCGTGCAGTCTATTGCACCCACTACCTCAGGGTATTCCGCTATTTGCTGGAAGAGACGCATATTGCTGGCCAATACCTCACGGGCATTGGGGAAATATACATGGTCACCAACATGTGCTGACATGGCATCCAGGAACTGGTGCAGTACCCTGGAGGCTGATGCCTGTGATATCCCCATCATATCACCAGTTGGTCTCTGGAAGGTACCTGTTGCTAGTATTCTTAGGCCAACACATACCTTGGTTTCCACTGGGATGGGTTCCCCTCTGTTGGTTCTGTGTGTGAGGCGTGGCCTGCACAGCTCAACAATTTGCTGCAGGAGGTCTCTGTCCACTCTATAGTGCTCCACTATCTCCAGCTTATGTAACCCCTGGTAGGTGACCCTGGGCCTGTACACTGTTCTCCGTCTCCTCACTGTGGGTTGTCTGGCAGCATTTCCATTGTCACCACCCTCAGCAAGTCTCCTATGTCTCCTTATGACAGCTATGGCAGCCCCTAGCATGTTTGGTCTGAGTGCAGCTTTTTCAGTTTTCACTTCTACTAGCTTACTCCTGTCTTGCAGTGTCTCTTTGGAGAAACATACTGCAATGCTGTTTGCAGTGTTTTAAGTGCTGGGCTGGGCTTGTATTCTGCCTGTGTAATTCCCTGCTTCTAATTGTTTTCACCTGCTACCTCTAGAAGTATTCCCTGCTAGTTTCCTACTATTTCTTCTGCTTCCTTTTTCCTCTTTGTTTCCTCAGCAAAAACACGCTCACAGTGGCTACCACGCATGCACACATGCTTACACGGACCAGAATCTGTTTATCCAGATTAAAACGCGTGCACACCAGCGCAAACAGGTTTACAGATCTTTAAACAGGCTCCTACATGCTTACTCTGCCTTACACGCGTGCACTCTGTCTTACTCGTGACTCCCAACGCGCACATGCGCGCATGCACGCACAGCAAGAAACTTTGGTGTTGGCCACAGTGTACACCTTACATTTCTTGACTTTCCCATGCTTATCTGTTGACACTCCTCTTTTTATGCTGTGTGATTGACATCTTTCACATACCACTTTGCTCCAATGAGCTTGGTTTCTTCTTGACATTCCCCCCTGTGATGTCACCTATCTCCTACTCTGTTACTCCCCCTTATCTAACTCTTACACTACACGGAATGTGCTCATTTGCTATGTGACAGTGTGATTCACTATCCTACCACTCATTTACATAGGATTGCCTACTAATGCTTAGTTACATGTCTTACACTCAGCTTCCCCCCTTAGCAACCACTAGACGGTGGCCATGTTGTTTTTGGTCTGCTAGTCCCTGCATTGCAAATCCATGCATTACATAAAACCCACATTTATGGGTTTCAAAACTTTATTTTTCTGTTTTATATAGCACAGCCCGTTTGCGTGGGGCTGCGTTGCGTTTAAACATCGCCGATCTCGGAAAAAAAAAATTTAATTTTATTTCATGTTTGCTTCGGGTTAACATGCCAATGGCCACATATTTAGCCATTGGCATGCTGACTGCAACTTTTGCACACTTTATTTGGAGGTGTCATGGCTCCATTGTGTTATTTGCAGTAACGTACTTAGTTGTCCACTGAGTACATTTCTGCACCTAACACGATTCTTACGCGGGCTGGTTTCAGCTTTGTGGATTGCTAATCTACCTCATTTGCATGCCTTTCGGCTGCAAGTGGGGTGATTAGCATATCCACGCCCTGCCCATGTAAGAGTCGTTTTAGCTATCTCTTACATGGGATTTCGGGCTGTTCCTGGATCGCGATGGCTGCATGGAGTCTTACACGACTCTTAGACTCCATGTAAGCCATCGTGAATCCTGCCCATTATTGTAAGTCCACTTTACCATACCCTTTAATACGGTCAAATGTGTTCTTCATAATATAAAGGCATTGCGCACAATGTCCACATTTTTTCATATGCCCTTTTATTTTTTCTTTGTCTTTACTTACACCAACTTTTTCTAATAGATTTTTTTTTGTAAACTATCACTGGCTTTTCACCTTATTTTTTAAGATGTTCCTCATTGCTGTCAAAAATTACCCAATTGTTCATAACCACCTCTTTGATGTTGCCAAAAAGCGGGTTGTAGGATAAAACCATAGTGTTAGTGAAGGGTTTAACCACATCCCCATCATGTCCTACCCTCTCTGATGTTGTTCTTCATTCCACAAGTGCAGCACTCAGTAGGGGGTGGAAATATCTATCATATCTCTTTTTGATAACTTCATCTTGTACGGGTTCTATAAAATGACTAGGGTATCCTCTTTTTAACAACATATCTTTCAAAGTTTCAATCTCCTTCGGAAACACCTTGTCATCACTAACCATCCTAGCCAACCTAACAGCATGCCCCTTCACTAGACATCTATTTTGATGGCTAGGGTGGCAGCTGTGGAAATGCAGCAAAGCATTAGAATAGGTAAGCTTTCTATACAATCCAGTGAACATCCCATTCTTCCTATACTTCCAAATATAAATGTCCAAAAAATTGATCATGTTACAACTAGTGCTCATTGTGAATTGTAAAAATTGTGTACTTGTATTTAGAAAAATAAAGAATTCCCCTAGCTGCTCCTTAGAGCCTTCTGAAAATATGAGTATATCATCCAGGAAGGGCTCATAAAACTTACAGAATTTAAACAATTCCAATTTAAAGACAATAGTAGTCTCCCATTAAGCCAGCACTATGCTGGCAAATAGGGGGGCACAAGCCACCCCCATTGCCACAACTGTTCTCTGCCTAAATAATTGGTTTTCAAAAATTATGAAATTGTTTTTCAAAATGAGTTCCATCAGGGTCCTGAACATCAAAATCCTTTGGTGACTAAGCATGGTGTTAGTACATAAAAAGTCATAAAACATAATAATACCTTGTTCATGGGGAATTACTGTGAACAAATCTTTGACATCAGCTGTAACCAATATTAGATGATCTGAATAGTGTTCTCTATGTATTTTTCTCAGACAGTCCCAAGAATCTTTTAAGATATGTGAGAACATATCTAAAGATGTTTTTAGGCTAAAGTCAATAAACTTAGGCAATGTAAAAGTTTTAGATGCCTTTGCATCAACTATAGGTCTCATTGCGGGGTCGTTGATGCATTTATGCATCTTGGGTATCCCAAAAATAGTTGGTATGTGGAGACTTTTCTGTATGAGAAACTGAGATTCAGTAATAGTAATTTGATTGTCAAGTAATAAATCATTTAAATGTTTCAATATTATGGTGTGCAATATTTAATTCACTGACTGATATCTCTACATATGTTTCGCTATATAACATTGTCAACATTTTGTCCACATAGGCACGTTGGTCCATCACCACCAACCCCCCCACCCTTATCGGGTTTCATAATTCTTATACATTTGTTAGCCCCAATATCAGCCAATACATTTTCTTCTTCACTTGTCATATTAGAAGTAAAATTACCTTTTTGGTTTGATAAATCTGTCTAATTTGGCTTGTGCAGAGTGTTTCAAATACATGTAAAAGGGGGTGTAGAGGTGGATTAAATACACTAATCTTTTTACATCCAGCCATATTATCAACATGATGTGAACAGTCAAAGAAAAACGTAAAATTAAATTTTCTAACATATAATTTTAAATCAAGTAAGGCACTTTCAATTTTAGGCATTCTAGAAGAAACAAAATTAAGGCCCTTTTGAAACAGGTTTGCCCATTGTTTCATAACACAGACATCATTCAAATTATAAATCTTAAAATCACCATAGTCATTAGTTACTATATTACAAACATTTGAGTCATTGAACACATACTCAATTACCACTGTGTCACTGTTCCTCTCCACCCTCCCTCGGTATGTTCTCCCCTGGTGGGGATATAAGTCTGAAAAGTTCAAGTTGTTCGTGCGCCCCATATTGTGGTTTTGCTGTCTCTGGTTCTGTATATGCTCTGACCTCTGTAGAGGTACTTCTAAAGGGGCTTGTTCCTCATTATTATAAACTTCCTCATTATTACCATTCAATTCAGGCCCATCATAAACATCATCCTGACTTCCCCTCTGAGGTAACATATGTCTGTTTGAGGTAGGGGGAGGTAGGGGGGTAGGCCTTCCCACCTTCATAGTCAATTCTGTCTTTTTCCAACTTTTTGGCTTTTTTTGGTTTTAACAGCCGCCAAGACTTTGTCAACATTTACAAAAACAGCCCTGTATTCACTCAATTTCAGGTCAAAACATAAATCATTTTTAATATGGTCATTCAAATGGTTAATATTGTCTTTTAAACTATTAATTTTTCTGTCATTGTCTCTAACCAGTATTTCTAAGAGCTCTCACCCATGACGATTAAACATTGTTAAAAGTTCTTGATGAAATTCTGAGCCATTTACAGTACCTGTTGGAAATTTCGACAAACGCAAGCCTTTCGGAACTTCCTCTCTTCTCAAATATTCCCTTAGGTAACAATTCTCCATTTGAAGTTTCCTTAATTTTAAAACCTCGGTCTCAAAGGTTTTGAGTTGTTGCGAACAATGCAACAATTTTTACATAGAGAAGACCATTAATTGTTTCAATAAACGTACTTATCAACACCTATATGACATATGGAAAGGGAATATGAATAATGCCTTTATGAAACATATTCATGAATTTCCCAATCATTTTAAATTTAGTACATTGGAACAGGTAGTGAATCAGGGCAGGGGGAGACCCATCTCATTGTTCCTTGACTATAGGGAACTGGTATGGCAATCAAGATGCGATGACACACATCCACCTGGACTTTGATAGCTAGGGAAGCTAAGTGTTATGGGGGAGGGGAGAAGCAAATGGACTGGAATTCATTGTCTCACAAATTAGTGCCATTTAAACTAAATTAGAAAAAAAGGCAGCATTAAACAGCACTTTGAGTGTGTTCTGTTGCATTTGCACTGTTTCTGTTTTAAGTAGTCATCCAGCAGCAGGGAATGTTACTTACACTGTTCTATTTTACTCAGTACTTTGTACGCATGCAACATCTATGAAATGACAGGAACTTTAGGCAAACGGAGGCCTACATGATGTAACATTTTTGAGCCAAACAATGATTTCTGGGATACTGGATGGCAACCTGATTTATCCAAACCACGTCAATATGCCAGCCTCCAGGTGGTCAGAGTCTGGAATTACATATAAAAATATTTAAAATCCTGTAAATAATCCTTGAGTGCTGTTAAAGTGTAGGAAACAACATGCCATGATATTTTAAACATGTTTTTTGAGTCTGTGCGTGCGGTACTCCTATAAAGTTAAAGGCTGATTTTCATATTTGATAACTATTTTAAATAAGTGGCACTTATTTGTGTTTGTGATTTATGTTATAACAGGTTTATGGCCCATTTACATTTTATGTTTTATTGAAATGTTTTGAGTCTAGTTAGTTGACTTGTGCTGTCGTTGTAGATTTTATTGGAATTTATAGTTTTTAATGAATGTATTACGTTTCAAATCTTTACTTCATTAATTACAGGGATCATGTGATCGTATTTTTATATAAAAAGGAAATGATGTGTACAGCTCGATTATTCTGAAGAAGGCAGGTGGTTTTACGCTGACAAAAGTGCTCAACAATAAAGTGTAGTGTGTGCCTGTAAGCTGGCCTCCATGCTTTTTTATTTTTTTTTATTTTTTATAAGCTTATTTTGTGTTGTGGTTCTGAATTACTTACTAAGCTATTGATCTGTGAGGATTTTAAGAAGCCTAGCCTTACATTGCCAGGATGGGCTTCAGCCTTTATATTTTGCATATGAATAACCCAGAGGTGGGCAAAACAAGGATATGTTGGGACATTTATTTGTTGCTTCTATCCATGATGGACATAGATTTCCCATCCAGTCATCCAAATTACATTTAAATAGAATAAGAGTAGTACATCATTTTAAGAAGAGTGGAAGGGTTCCATAAAAGAAGCATTCTGTGTGGCACATACCTTTGGTGCATGGTATAATTGCACTTCTAAATGGGTAATAAGTCTAATAGTATAAGGTCTGTTGAGGGTCTATACAAAAGGTAGAGTTCACCTCCTAGTAGCCTGTATGATACCAAAAAATGGGATAAGGCTTTAAAATCGTCTGCATATATATATATATATATAAATTTCATTTAGATCCTTGACATTTTAGTGAGAAAGCATTACAGTTGCTCCAATAATAGCAAGTGTTTAGACAAATATCTAATGAAGGGCATTATATCCAATTATCAGCCTAATGAGATCCTAGTACAGTGGAAAGATTATATCCCTATACTTGGATACCGTAACTTTAGATATAATCTGTGATATGAAAAAGGACTTCCTTACATTAATGCATACATGGTGATTAAAGGGGAGTTCATTGTCAACCAAAGGTTCCTAGATCCCTGACTAAAGGTTTCATTTTCAGGGGTGTCCTGTTGTGATATTTACAAGGGAGGTCATGTCTGCCAAAGGATATGACTATACATTCCTTGGCATTTAGTTTTAGTCCATGGTTTTGACATCAACTATTTCTTTGAGAAAGGCCTTCTTAGAGAAACTTGGTGTCATCTTTGGAATTAATGATGGCACCAAGTTTACAGTAATCTGCAAACTTGGTCAGCCATAAACCCTTAACATTTTTTTCTTTGACCTCTGAGAAGTAAATGCCAAAGAAGAGTTGTCCAAGGAGTGAACCTTGGGGAACACCACTAGTGACCAGTCTTTTGCAGGATGCAGAGCTGCACTCCCTAATTTCCTGGATTCAACATATGAACCAGTTAGCTATCTAGTCAGTTGCATATGTATTGAACATGTACTTTGTATTGTTGCAAGTCCTTTCCAACAATCTGTATATCGATTACTGTTTTTAAACACATTATTTTTCCACACTTTGCATTTCGTATTGGCATTTTCAAGCCCCCCTTGGTCACACAGAAGTTGAATTCACAATGCCTTAAAGTTCATGGATTCAGTTCTAAATTTAAAATGCAGCAAATCACTTTTTGTACTGTGAAAATTCAACACAATTTTGAAATGATTGCAACATATTTCCATAATTTCTTTCTGAATGCATAACATGTCTCATACTGCAAGAACATTTGCTTCATACTGAAGTAATATTATAGCAATAACCAATGACATGGGTGTAGTATATTGAAGATATACCCACAGTTGGTGTGGTTTAATCATGAGAGAGAAGCCCAAGTGATTAAACAAATACAACCATCTTCAATATAGCACATCACGGAGTCAGTTACTGCTATTATACAATGACATTATTTAAGAAAACCAATAAATACAAAAAAACGGAAGAAACGGGAAAAAGTACCAGACCAGTAAAAAACAATAGAAACCAATGAAGGCAGTCTCACAACACTGTAGTTCAACAGTTCTTTTACAAGAGTCTGCAGTCCATAAAAGTAATAAAAAACAATTTATTGAACACAAAAAACAAAACGATACATCACAGATTAAGCGCTTTCATTTCCTAAGCCGGAAACTTCATCAGAATCATTCTGATGAAGTTTCCGGCTTAGGAAATGAAAATTAATAAATGATGTATCGCTTTTTGTTTTTTTGTGTCAATAAATTTTTTTTATTACTTTTACGGGACTGCTCTTGTAAAAAGAAGAATTGTTGAACTACAGTGTTGTGAGACACAAACAATACTTACTTTTCTTAAATAATGTCATTGTATGACAGCTCCATGGTATTCTTCCACCCTCCTTGGATATCCTGCTGCCTTTTTGATGTACTGCACATGTGTATGGGACTCTCATTCCCATGCTTGCACAGTACATCAGTGCTGTGTGATTGGTGCTGCGTATAGGAAGCAACGGAGAAAGGAAGATCTTTGTTGCTTTTTTTTTCTTTTTTTAATAAAAAAAAAAAAATAGATACCAAGACACTTTTGAAGGTATGGAAGAGATGGGACATAGAAAATAAAAGGATAATCAGGTAGATTTCTCTAGTTTTTCATAACATGCCTGATTATTCTTTTATTTTTGCCTGTCCTATCTCCCTCATTGGTTTCAAGTGACCAGTTTTGCAAGTTTATTATTATTATTTTTTTTTTGTCTAAGTGAAGGCAAAGTGAAATTTTTATGGCATATACTAATGGAAAAAAGTCCAGGAGACTGGTACTTTTTCCATTTCTATATGCTGACCAATCAGCGTGCTACTTTTTGAATATTAATGGCCAGTCATTGTATAATTTCCAATATATTTCCTACAGTAGCTTACTGCTCACTTTTACAGTACTGTTTAGCTACCCTACTTATAATGAAGTAGCAAAGAATACTGACAACATTACTTCCTCCTCTTCCTCTTCTACAAATCTGTGTGTGGATGTGCAGCTCTACTCAACCATTTCAATAAGGGGACCTGTATATTAACTATTGAAATGGTGTACCACAGTAATCTCTGATTCTGCTGCAGATGCTCTCTCTCTCTCTCTCTCTCTGCAGAACTTCAACAATGGGATTAGACTTCCTTCCTTCAGTGCAGCGATACCTTATCAGCCATCTCCACTTTTTAGAACCTTCTTTCTCTTATTCAGTATAAACTGTTTCCTATGAAAAGAACAATAGATCACGGCACATGCTCCCTTGGTTTATCCCTAACATTAAATAACTAAAAAAATGAGGTGAACCCTGGGATGAATGGGAAAAAAAACATCCCATATAAATTAATTCAACATGTTCCAACATTTAAAAAAAGCAACTAGGTTGAAAGTCAATTATGCCAAAACTAAATATGTCAAGTACAAACCAATTATCTTGGGCAATCAAGACAATTTGAAAGGCAATAAAAGAGCTCATCTCTTCTAATGTTCCCTCAAAAGCAGGTAGTTGTAATATTTCTAACCACAGCATGATTTCTCATTTAAGCTATAATATCAGCATTCCCCCACTACCTACCAATATGACTTTTTCTAACCCTCCTTCTTTCTATTCATTGCCATCATATCACAAGATTGTTAGCTTCCTGAAATTCAATGTCAAGGCCATTACAAAACAGGGCAACAAAAAGCTCTTTTAAATATTGACATAGGCTACTACCCTAAGTACTATGTATCCATACTCTCAGTAAGCCTTTGGCACACATTTTCAATTGGACATTTACAACTAAAATCTTTTAAACATGCCATGATTATTCCCCTAGCTAAATGTCCTTCTCCACCATCTGCAAATGACATTTACCTTATTAGCAACCTGAAGTCCAATGGCTAACACTTGAAAACATAATGTATGGTCAAATTCTTCAGCACCCACTAAAATATGGCACCCTCACAGAAATGCGTCATGGTTTCTGACCTACCTTTCACAATCTAACAGCCATGCGTTTGCTCACAGACAGCATCTTTACAAAAATTGAGCAAGATAAAGTTGTGGGAGCTGTCCTTTTAGATCTTAAGAAGGCTTCCAAACTGCTGTCCATGTTATTTTGCTGCATACAGTATCAGTTGGCAGCCTGTCCATGTTAAGTAGTATAATGGTTTGAGAACTATCTAGAAAACACAACTTTCCAAAGGACTGGATCTTACAATGACACTCAAACTGGGAGCATAACATGATGAGTCAACAAGGTTCAATTATGGGTCCTCTGTTACTCTCTGTATATGCTAATTATCTCCCCTGGGTCTGTCTCAGATTAACTGTATAATATAGACAGATAACACTGTCCAGACACAAATCCAAAAAAGGTTTTAATCAGTGAACTTTAGAAGGATTGTAAAGCTATATGGAACTGCCTTTGTAAAAATAAGCTGCCCACCAATGCACCCACACACACGGACACACACACACACACACACACACACACACACACACACACACACACACACACACACACACACACAAAAAATGATACTATTTGGCACCTCTAGAAAGCTAAGTAACATCTCTCATTTACGGACTGTCTAGGCACCAATTTTGCTATCACTACTCAACAGAATTATCCAGAACCAACCTTAATCCAAAACCTATCATTTCAACAACACACAGAAATGCATGTCATCAGGCTACTAACTCAGCTTAAGTCTCCTATAAAATATCCAGTTTGTTGACTATTGAAGCTAGGCAAGCTGTTGCCATAAATGTATTCCTCCACAGACTGGAATATTGCCTCTGTTTAACTGCACTTTTCTGTGCACACAGTACTGCATTCATTCAATTAGGTGAGAATAAAATACTTAGATTCATACACCTAGCTAAGAAACACGAGCATCACTGCAGTACTCTCAACTCAAACAACTGGCTGCCTGTTGCACCTCGAGGCAGTTTATTGCTCAATACATTCATCTACAAAATATTAAATGATGGTTACTGTCCACCGCTCCTCAACAAGCAGCAGTTTAGAAAGCAGTCCTGTACTCTTAGAAATAATTATATCATTCAGTTATATAGGACCCCTTACTTACTTGGCATGTGTGAAATAACTGCCTTGAAAATGGTTCCAGCTGTTTGGAGCAAGCCCAGAGAGCAATAGGAATATAGATCAACTACCGACTTTCAAGAAAACACTCAGCAATCATCTATTCAGAGAAAGTAAATGCAAGTGCTATGGAGACATGGACTAGTGCAATGGTATACTAGTTCCTAGGTTCCACTACTGGTGGTTGAATTCTAATATGTGCAGGTTTAGTCTCTCTTGATACCACTTCAGTACAAAAAGAGTGATGCAGATATAAATACCTCTCTTTTGTATACAGCCATGCAAAATTCACTTGCTAAGTCACTGGCATTAAACTGTAGTAATATCTTACAGTGCTGTCTGTGAGCTTTGCAATATGCTTACATACAATCCTGCATTTATAATGAAGTTTATATTGTATATTTAAGCATTAATAACATGCATTCCTGTAAATATTGTTTCATGTTTTACCTATTCGGTGTCACATTTTGCTATGTATTGTACACGCAAGCTTTGTCAAGTGCCTTTGCTTTTTTTTTTTTTTTTTTTTTGAACTCTGAAGTGCATTTTTTACTTGTTATTGTCTTTGCCATTGTCACCAAGGTTGTGGCTGAAAAGGGTTCCTGGACAAGTTCACTTACTCAGCTAACAAAGTATACATCAATAAATCAAGGAATAAATGTATATGTTACTAAGCAACCTTTCAGCTATTTCACGCCACTCTGTCAAAATACTTAATATTACTTGTTGTTGTGCAACTCTTTGGCATGCCACATAATTCTTTCTAAGATTGGTTTAACAATTAATTGTACTTTTCACTAAGAGTTGCTTTGCAGTTTTTCTAGCTTCTTTTGTCTTTGAGTGTGGCAAACAGGGGTCTTTCACTCTGCTTAACATTCAATTAAGAAATCACTCAACAGTACTTTAAATTTCATCCCTGTTAGACTCTCAGTGGCTCAGAAGCATTTCCATTCCTTGTCACAGTTGGGCCAAAAGTAGCAATACTTTGTCAGCACACAATTGAGTCTTTTTTTACACAAGCAGGTTAATCAGCTCACAATAGGTCTGCACTTGTAAGCAGTAATATAAAGACCAAAAGCTGTGCAGAGTGGAATATTTAGAACAAACTCTGGAGGTTTACTGTGTGGTTTGAGTACAATTTATTTAGAGTGAATTTATACACTGCAGTCCACAAGTTATTGACATTCCAGCATGTTACTACATACAATTCAGTGCTGGTAAAAAACTCAAACATCAGTTCAGTTAATTTATTGTTCAATTCATCTTTAAAGAGATAAAGCATGGATTTCTCTCCTGTTTCATCTACAGCATTTACTGAAGGACCAATCTGTCTCCCACCTGTGACTCTCTGGTAGTCAGTCTTTCCTTCTTTCTTCACTATAAAATAGTGTCTCTCCACAGAACTTTATCTCACTGCCAGAGAGTCCAACATCTCTCTTACTAGCCTATTTTTTAAGAAGGGTGACATTATCTACCCACTTAGGGCAGGTGTGGAGCCTCCTCCTGTACTACACTGAAGTTGCAGCTCCACAAATCCACCTCCTTAGCATATGCTAGGTGGCACTGTACCACAACAGATATATAAACAGATAGTTAGATGTATAAATATGTATGCACATAGTGTTTAGTTTCCAAGTTTGCTCATTTTTCCACAGCACTTAATAGATCTGGAGATTGTGGAGGATTGTAAAGCATTATAGGACTGGAGAAATGTTGATAGTCTGGGTAAAATATTGGTGCTGAACTGACTTGAACCTGTCCTGATGACTGAAGAAGAGAAACACAGATCACCTAGATCTATCATTACAGTAAGTATAACTTTTATTTTTATTCAATTGTGCAATTGCATTTTTTACTATATGCAAACACATTGATGGTTTATTGTGGCTGCTATGCAGTTCTTATCCTTGCAAAAAAGAACAACTTCAGGCCTATCTACTTTCCCTTTAAGGCTAGGATATTAAACTTGAGTATTGCCATAATTCCTTACCCCAACAGCCTTAAATAAAAACGCTGAATCTTTCCCTGAAAACTGCAGGCAAATATTGCAACTCCACACTCCAGAAGGTAAACTCATTTCCTGCCTATTGAATCTTGACTTCCTGTAGCTTGTTCCTTCAACACATACTTTATCATTGCTGCTACCTCTCTCTCTCAAACTCTAAGCCCACCACAGACCAGGCTCCGGTCATATTACCATACTGAATATACTCTTTACTTTAAACTAGTCCTCACCAAAACCATCAAGCAGAATACCTAAAAAAAACTAAAAGTCACCATCACAGCCCTAGATAACCTCCCCACAGAATATCTAAAACTATCATCTGAAAGCTTAGCTTACACTGCCTCTATCTCAATTAACAGATCAATCTAGAAAACATACATTTCCTTCATTTGGAAAAAAATTCCTTCATTCACCCACTACACAATGGTGGCCTAGCCTTTGACACTTCTAACTTCAGACTCTTAGCTAGTCTATCAGCACCCTCAAAAATCTTAGAGAGATGTATTCACCTACAAATGCTAGCTTACCTCATCAACCACAATCTCCTCTGACCATGTCAACATGGCTTTTGGACATATCAAAGCACCAACACAACCCTGCTCTCATTTCTCAACACTGTAAATACCTTTAATAACAGAAATATCTAAGTCTTTCAGTATTCTTCTGTCTGCCTAAAGACTGTGATACTGTCTCCCACCACCATCTCCTTTACAGACTTTCTAAGGTAGACCTATCAGACAAAGCCATTATATACAGTAGTTCAAATCTTATATTCATCATATAAATCAGAGTGTTAAATGACTACAAGCCTCTTCCACATTCCCCCCATTCCACTTGGTGTCCCCCAGGGATTTATCCTCAGCTCACTTTTCCTTAATATATTTTGAGAGATTCTGATTGCATCTAAAGCTATCCTTGGCAAGAAAAATAATAAGTATTATTTTGCACTTGTATTACTTGTTTTCATTGAATTCCTGAAGATTTCTGTGCTGTATATTGTTTTTTCTATACTTGCTTAGAATTTTAAGTTGTATTTTCCACTGCTGTAATGACTGGTGTTCTGCAATTGTAATGCTCTAAATACATTGTATCTGTTGTTTTCAGTACTTTCAGTCATAGATTTTGTGGTTCCCCAGCAGTTGGGCTCCAAACCAATCATTTTACATCAAGAGGGTTAAAGTTTTCAGTCTTATGACAGGAGAGGGATGATGTAATCTATCTGAGCTGGGAATTGCAGGTGGAAAGCTTATTGTGTGCTTACCTGATTGGCCCGTGGGTATCCCTGATTTAAAACTTGTTTTTTTCTGCTTCTTTATAAGCCTCAATTTTGTGTGACACTATACTTTGCACAGTGGTGGTTAGTGGTATCCTGTATATAAGCATTCACTAGAAGTTGTACTTGTCCTTGTATAAAACACTTCTGAAATTTTCGTCAGTCCAGCGCATACTCAAGGAGCAACTGTGTTTGTGCACTGAGCAGCATTGCTGCATTTAGTCAGCTTTAGATTATATTATTACATCACTCAGAACTACATTGCTCAAAGAGCAGCTGGTCTGCATGCTGAGAAACATCACTACATTGGTTAGCTTTAGCTTACATAACGTAAACACCTAGCCCTCATCCCATTGCAAACACCCCCAATCCTATTCCCTTGTAAAGCACATATTAAAGACCTACAACCATGGATAGGCACATTTCTGCTATCTCTGCATCTAGCTTGGTGGGTATTATCATTCTGAGGCAATATAGCAATTGCCTCATGTTTACTGATGACCACTTAATTCTGAAAGAAACAAATACAATATGTGAGAGATGTAGCTGTACAATGTCAGTGGAGGCAAGACTCACATACAAACACAAAGAATGCCAAACAGGTTGTCAGTGATGCACTCACACATAACATTGACCACATTTACTAAGGACCAGATACATAGACCCACATATGCTGAGGAGGTACACACATGTAAGTTACCCAAACTTCAAAGGCCTCACAGACACAGTCCTCAGAATCTCCACATGCACACAAACAAGATAACTCAAACCACAACACATAAAACTATATGTCTTAGTGTCACAACTATCAAGTTCATAACACATGACACCACACAACCCAATATTTTGATCATAAGAGACTCAGTTGTGAGACACACTGATGTCCCTCTTACCAGACTGAATATGGAGAATGTTACAGTTAGTTGTCTTTCAGGGCCTAGGATTCACCCGATCATGCAAGTACTTAGTTCACTAAACCACAAGTTCCAGTATGACTCAGTTATAGTCCTTCTGGGCATAAATGACCTGAGATATACCTCCCTGGTCTGTATGAAGAAAAAATGATTGTGCTCTCAGAATATGTGTGGTAGGGTGTGTATGAGCCTAACACTGAGCAGCATTCTACTGTCTCCAAGTATGATGCCACAATAGAAACAAAAATTATTGACATTAATAATTGGCTTAGCTACTAGTGTCACTACAAGGGGATCCAATATTTGTCATCCTGGGAGAACGTGATTGACAGGCCATGCTGCTTTGCCAGGGATGATCTTCACCTGTCACCATTATGCTTTCGGATATTGGCCAAAACATCATCCAGCCCTATAGTGCCTCTTTTAGACATTACCAAACAAACAAACCTTCTAACACAGCAAAATCCACTCATGATAAGCTAAAAGTATTACTGCTCATTACTAGAAGTCTCAACAAGAAACTATACTCCCTGGAAGCACTCCTTACCTTGGAGAATGCTGATGTCTGTGCAGTTACTGAGACGTGGTTCAAAGCCATGGAAAACACCCTGGCAGTGCAAGGCTATAATGCCTTTCATACATTCAGATGACCCATTGCACATAAAAGGACAAATGGTGGAGGTGTATAATTCTACATAAAGGATAGGCACACCTCAAGACTGGTCAAACCGTATGACATGCTTGAGTTAATCCATGTCCAGCTAACCATAGGAAAAATCGCTTGCTAGCTGCAGGTCCCCCACCATGAAATGAGAGAACCATACCTTACTCCTGAATTTACTAGAATCACTTATCATTCAGCCCAACACCATACTTATGGGTGATTTCAACTACCCCTCCATTAACTGGGAAGCATATACAACCACTAACATGCAAGCTCAAAGATTTCTAGACTTTGTCAATGCAAATGCCCAGAAGCAGCTAGTCTGCACTCCACTAGGGCTACAAATATCTTAGACCTGGTACTCACAAATATGGGAGACCATTGCAACCCCCCCCCCCCGCAATGTCCTTACTGGTTAGATTGGATCACAAAGCGTTCTCACAAAAAATAAATATAAAACTAGAAGCACTCGCCTAACCCCAAAACCTTTAAGAACTTTTCTAAGGCAAACTACCTCCTAATAAGCAATGGAATAGTTAATTTCCAAGCTCCCCTAAACCCATAAAATGCCTAAGCTTATGTGGAAGTCTACACAAAAGCCCTGTATAACCATATAAACAACTGCAAAGAAACAGCAGTATCAGACCAAAATAAGCCTAGGACAAACCACAAAAACAAGTAACCCTCGTGGACCCCTGGTATAAATAGTCTGTACAACAAAAGAAAGAAAATCCTAGAAGTAAGACAGAATGTGCATAACAGAGAAAGAATGCCCTGATTAGTCTAAACAAGCAAATCAATGGACTAGTCAAGTCTTCAGAAGTAAATTTTGAGGCAAAAATAGCCTTCCAAGCTAAGAATAACCATAAAGCATTTCTCAGTTATGTCTGCAATTTTAAGGGTAACACCCAACAATTTGCAGAGTTAGTTGTTGCCAGCATCACCTGTTCTCAGCCAGAAGATATAGCAAATCTACTGGCCAATAAATTCAGCTCAGATTTCACTTCCCCATCACCTATAGTTGCCCCCTGCTAGAAATACTCTCCACCATTTCTTTACCATTTATCATAAAAGCATATGCCTCCACTGCGCTCTCTAAAGCTAAAAACAAGGCTTCAGTGGCTCCCAGCAATATCCCAGGATGCCTGTTAATAGCTTGTATTATGGCCTGTCAGGCCCACTAGGATCTCTATTTAACCACAGCCTCAGGATTGACTTTGTGGATGGAGAGTGGAGGACAGCAATGGTCATCCCTCTGCATAAATGGGACCATCAACAGACCCAGGAAATTACATATCCATAAGTTTGATTAGTCTCATATGCAAGGCACAAGAAAAGAATAATCATGGACTTGATAAACAGTGCCAAAGGAAATCTCCAAACACTGAACTCAACCCAGTTTAGCTTTGTCAAAGGCAGGTCACGCCTGCTCAGTCTGGTGGTCTTCTTTGATAAAGTCACTAGGGCCATGGATGAGAGTAAAACAGTGCATACTGCCCACCATGACCTGGCTAAGACATTTGACATAATTCTTCACTCAGGTATTATAGATAAACTCACAAACCTGGCCATAAATCCCTATGTCATTAGATGGGTAGCCAAATGTCTCATGGACAAGACACATGTTGCTAGTGTATGAGAATCCAGATACAGCATAAGGACAGTTACTAGTGGTGTACTGCAGGGATCAGTGTTGAGACTTCTGTTTAGAATATACTTCTGATGCCAAGTATCAGTGACCAAGTTTACTGATAACTGCAAGTTGGGGGCAATCATTGAATTCTCCCAACAATGTGGATATCTCTCAGAGGAGTCTGACTCAGACAAATGATTGATAACAGAGCCTTGGCCTAAAAATAAATGCAAAAAATGCATAATTGTACCCTTTGGAAAGTCAAATACTCATGCAAATTACAACATTAATAACACATGCCTAAGACTGGACCCAGAGGTGACAGATCTAGATACATAGATAGACAGTAGCTTGAACTTTGACCACCATGGGTCCACAGTGGGGAGGAAGACCTACTACATGGCACAGCTTATACATAAAGGCATGGCATCCAGGTCCAAGGAAGTTATAGTTTCACTGTACTCAGCCCTCATCAGACCAATAATCCAGTACAGAGCACCATTTGGTATGTATTTGACCAGGCACTTGCAACTAATGGAATGGCCTTAGAAATTCCTTACAAAAAATGCAGGGTATAAACAACATGTCCTATGTAGATCAACTAAAAGCCCCATTCCTTTACTCTGTCTCCTATCAACTACTAAGGGATAATCTATGCCTAATGCAAGGCACACTCAAATCTAGCCCTGATGAAACTGTTACATATTCACAAGACAAATTTCATGAAGATTACCCAATCTAAAGCCCTAAACTTGGTCTGTGACATAAATAAAACATGCTGGAATGATAAATATTGTCTCAGAGATTACCCCTTCTCTAGTGCAGGCATCCTATTCATGTAAAGGAGAGACCTTCTCTGACCTTTGTCAAATTCAGTTTGGAGCAATGGATGGGGAATCGTAAATTCACTCAAGGGATGGTGCCCATGTCCCTTTATTGATAGGGGGAGTCTGTAAAGTACTCTAAGGCTTAGGCATAAACCTAAGCCATCCTCTAGCCCTTAAGGACTGATAATTGGGTAAAATCCAGGGAATAATGGCTAGGCTTGTAAGAGCTCTTGATGTATTAGCCTAGTAATTTCTTATGAACCTATGAACCTCAACAATGTGCTCTACTGCACTGGTCAACTCCACACTGATACAGTACACAGATAGTTCCTTCTATTTCTGAATTTTAAAAAGTCATTCAGCGTTCTTTCACATCCATGAAAACCTGGCTTTTGGATTTTAACCTAGTGCCCCCCACCAAAAAATAAATAAATAAAATTGCTTTTCTCATCTAAACCAGTATCAGCACTATTCACCCCACTTATCCTTCAGTCATTTGATGGCACATTAGTTGAACCTGTCCACCTCACTAAACTACTTGGAATCACTACTGGTGAAACAAAAACCAACCAAATATTAGGTATGTTCTATTAATCCAAAAAAAAAACATTGTCTGATCAAGCACAGAAGGCTACTGCTGCTGCCTACCTTATTCCTCTCCTAACATATGCCTCTGCAGTCTTTACCAATTTTCAATCGACACAACTTGCAAGAGTTGAGTAATTATACAGTAAGATTGCAAAGTTTGCTGCCAGCCTTCTGAACAGAGCACACCAGTGAGTAGCCCTCAGACAGATAAAATGCCTCAATGATACACAACCCTGTTCCTCTCTTAGCAATCTTGTGCGTGAGGATATCCCTTCTCATACTGTCCATTCTTCTGAAAAGTTCTGGCAATTGTGACTCCCTTGCACAACTCTCACAGGGGCTCACTAAATGCTTGCCATGTGGCAAAATGGTGGAACTCCTTCCCAGTCTTCCTCTGCCAAATATGAATGCACCAAAAAACTTCAACCAGGATGAAGTCATTCCTTCTTGGCACATGCTCACAACCACCTGACTAGCTCCTCCATCTTGTTCCACATCTTCTCACACTGTAACATACTGCTACCACCAACTAGAGCATACCTCTTGTGCAGACTCACCTCTTTTAAACAATGCATCAACAGGTAGCTCCCCTAATATATCACTGTGACCTTCTCAAGGTGCTCGTCTACTTCTCACCCTGAGCACATATCTCTCTCTGGCCACCACATGCTTCCCCCTGCGTATCTTCTGCTATATATTCCTTACTAATATCACTCACAAAACACTTCATTTCTATCTCATTTCACACAAATCCTCTTCTCTGTCCTTATCCATGGCTATCCTTTCCACTACACAACAATATATAACTCTTTCTCTCGCTTTCTCTCTATATTCTCTCACACTTTAAATTGGCTCAATGTGGGCATGCAGTTATCATTACCCCGTCACTATTTGAGTGTCTGACTATCTCCAGTACTGGCTTTGTATAAAAGTCTCCTTTTAAAGTAAGTGCATTATTCAGTAAAACCACTAAGACTGCCTGTGCATTAATTTTATATAAAATATTCAGTTTAGTGTTTGCATTCTAGAATAGTATGTCCAAACCTGTCTTTGTATAATTTTTATAAAATGTTTCACTTTAATGTGTGTGTGCATTTTACAGTACAGTTCATTAGTTGTTCAACTCTTGACATGACTCTGTTAGAACCCTAGAAATATTATAGCAATAACCCACTTCTGTGTGTGGGTAATGCTGGATTTACCCACGGTTGGCGTAGTTTGGTCCCGAGGGCGAAGCCCGAGGGACCAAACAAAGCCAACCGTGGGTAAATACAGCATTACCCACACAGAAGTGGTTATTGCTATTATATGACATTATTTAAGAAAAGAAACTATTACTTTTCTTAAATAATGGCATAGTATAATGCCTGTTTACTGCCCTTCCGCAGATGTCTGGCATCCGTGGCAGTTCTGATGTACCGCGCCTGCGCAGTACATCAGAGCTGTGGCAGCAATGGAGAAAGCAAGATCTCCGTTGCTTTTTTACTGTTTTCCTATGTTAAATGGGTTTAACATAGCGAGACAGTTTTAAAATAAGCAACGGAGATGTCCGTTGCTTATTTTAAAACTGTCTCGGTATGTTAAACCCATTTAACATAGCGAACATAAAAAGCAACGGAGATCTTGCTTTCTCCGTTGCTTTTTAAACCTGTCTCGCTATGTTAAATGGGTTTAGCATAGAGACAGCTAAAAATAAGCAACGGAGATCTCCGTTGCTTATTTTAAAGCTGTCTCGCTATGTTAAACCCATTTAACATAGCGAGACAGTGTTTTAAAAGTAGAGCTATACTAATGGAAAAAAGTCCGGGCGACCGGACCTTTTTTCATTAGTATAACTCGATTTACAATGTGCACGCTGGCCAATCAGCGTGCACGTTTTGGGGGGGTCATGGTATAATTTTGCTTTAATATTTGTTTTGCACATTGTCATAATAACATTGTATATGTTATGGGTGGGAGGTTGGCATAATGGTTAAGGTGTTTACCTTACAAACAAAAGGTGAAGTGTTTGATTCTCCCATGGGGTAACTGACTAGGTTTAAAATGGTCCAAAAGGACAGTTAGCCTATTACTAACCTATGAATCATGAAAATGTTCTCCCCTAGCCTTTGCTGAAAAGGGGTTTTAATTTCCAGTTAAACTTTCCTGCTAAATAAATAAATAAACAAACAAGAGGGTGGTGGCAGTTTTTACCTTGCTGAGTGCTGAGTTTTAGTCAGACCAGCTTAACTGAGTACCACTAAACTGTTATATACGGTTTCCTTCACCAAGAGCTTAAGCCGCTGGAGTTATGTGAAATAGTGCCAGGGCAAGCCGTATGACTAGTATCTGTAGAGCCCATGCTGTTACATTCTGCAAGAAAAGCATGATGGCAGACATCTGACTGTGGTTTAGGCAAAGAGCAGTAGAGGGCAAGGCTGTCATTTTGGTGTATTTAGTGGGGCTCTATTTATTTGTTGTCTTCTGTACCCTGATCAGTGCATTTAGTAGGGGGTATTTATGTATTGTCTCCTTTCTACTAACTTAAGCAGTAAGGGATTGATACTCCCAGTTTGTGTATTAGTAATGAGAATGGCAGTGATACTAGCTCAAGCAGTAAGGGATTGATACTCCCAGTTTGTGTATTAGTAATGAGAATGGCAGTGATACTAGCTCAAGCAGTAAGGGATTGATACTCCCAGTTTGTGTATTAGTAATGAGAATGGCAGTGATACTAGCTCAAGCAGTAAGGGATTGATACTCCCAGTTTGTGTATTAGTAATGAGAATGCCAGTGAGCCTGCTTAGCACAGTACATTTACCTGAAAAACATGTATGGCTTAAAGGTTCAAGAAATGCACAGGAATATATTATTACTCACCTGTTTTATAATTTTCTAGAAAGAGATGGCCCAGTCATGTGCATGCACAATGAGGGGTCTGGAGTATGAAAAAATGTCCCATAAGCAGCCAAGAAAAGAGGGCGGGGCAATCAACTGCAGGCCAGATGCAGGAAGAAAACATGGTGGTGGACTGCAGGGCTGAACTCCAAAATCTCAAAATGAATAAGTCAATCAAGAAGCCACAAAAGTGTCAGATTAGTACAAGAGTGCCAACTCCATTGTCCATGCAGACTTAGCTAAAGACATTTCCCATGCCAAGGCAGCATGCCAGGAGACAGAGGGGGCAGAGGATGAAGTCATATAATGTGGTAAGGATAAATGGCATAAATAAATATAACAGAGGAATATCAATAAGACAGGATCATGATAGAGGCAAATGAGACAGACTGTCAATACAGGAGAGTGATTGTCCTTCACCAGGGATATAATAATTCTAGGAATGAAAGCCGTACTCAGGATGTAAAGCCACGTATATAAGTACAACATTATTTTTACTTTAAACAGATCCAAAAGATTTTGTTAGTTTTATCAAACTTTTGAAAGGATGTGTACTCAGCAACATGTAGACCAACATAACAGGGTTAGGTTTTTACTTATAGAGAAATCTATGCATGCTTTAAATGAAGTGTGTGTTACTGATTGTACTGCGTATGAGAAACTGCTCTATGTGAGGCCTTAAATTAAGCCCTAAAGCATCCAAAAAAAGTTTGGGAAAAATACAATAGAATATACTGACTTGGGTGTAGTACTGTCCACATTTTATTATAAATATATAAGTGGAGCACTGGCCACAGAATTTGAAAAGTGCAGGATAACTAATTAGATGATTCATTATGTCCTGATTCAATGCAGTTTCATCTTTTTTTAAATACGCTATCCAGAAGTTGTGTGATCTTAGAGTAAATTATGTCATGAAAGGGTGTGCATGAGTGATGCCCCTTGTATGGTGGATGTGGGGGCCCTTAGATCCCTTATCACCTAGGGCCAGATTGTATTATTATTATTATTATTATTTGAAAAGTGCAGGATAACAAATTAGATGATCATTTATATGTCTGATTCAATGCAGTCATCCTATCCAGAAGTTGTGTGATCTTAGAGTAAATTATGTCATGAAAGGGTGTGCATGAGTGATGCCCCTTGTATGGTGGATGTGGGAGCCCTTAGATCCCTTATCACCTAGGGCCAGATTGATTATTATTATTATTATTATTATTATTATTATTATTTTGCATGTTCATTAACTGCAGATACAGTTGTAATTGATTTTACTCTGACATATTATAACTACTGGCTGATTTAATTAAAAGGCAACAAGTACTCAGCATAATGGCTGAGGTATTGTTTTAGCTAAAAAAAAAAATAAGAACATGTCGCTGTTAGTGATGCGCAAAAAAGGTCAATCTCTACTTTCCCACGAGGATGTTTATGCACACAGGAAGTCATACAGGCACACGTCCTGATTTTAAGAGATGTTATGTGGGTAATCTGTGATATCCCTATAACATCCCATTGTAAAACAGAAGTGTCTCTTCACAAAAATTATCTGTATTCTTTTGAATAAAGTGTTTTTTGTGTAATCACATAGGAGTATGCCAAGCCCAGTTGTGAACTGAGAATGGATAAAGACCTAAAGCTGTGTGGAACTGGGAAGAAATTGGGAAGTTCTTCTGGGGAAGATTTAATGCTTATAGTAGAAGAGAAGCTAGACCCCCCTCAAGAAATCTTTATTCCCTTCTAGAGGTGTGAAGGATAAGTCCTGGTTAAAGAAATACAATATCAGACTTTACATGATTTAAACATGCAGTAGCTAGTGAGTGAGGAACAAGTCCTGTCTTAGCAGTTCACCAGCCAGGTAACACATTTCATCTTCCAGTACTGGGCAAGGAATCGGATTTGCAAATGGTAGTGTCATATGACATCCCTGCAGAGAGCCTCACAGGTAATTACTGTGATTCTTTATCCCTGCATGTAACCATGCCTGGAGAGAATCAGAGGGTGAGAGACACAAACGGTCTCTAGACATGTAATGATGGCTTCAACAAAGGCTGTAACTGTGGCAGGATAGCAGCAGGGCAGTGTAGCAACAATAAGGCTGAGTCTCCATCACAGGCATCAGAAAGTAATGAACTCCTATCAAATGGGGAGTGGGGAATGTAAGCAGGAAACAACTAAAGCAGACACGTTTGTCAAATCTAACTTTAAAATATTTGAAGCACTGAGTGGAGGGAGTGTCTAGCTATGAAGAAGAATAGGATATACTGAGACAAAGAGTGGTTGTATAGAGAATGGACTGCTAAGGGTGGACTAGAAAGGGAAAAAGTACAGTGGTCAGCAGCCCCAAGGACATACCATTAAGTATTTCTATCATTAGCCCACGATAATATATTTTGAGGTCATTTAGGTATAAAGTACACCAATTTATGGCTTAGGCAGAGGTTTTCTTAATTTCACAGCACAAAAGGTATCAAAGTGTGTTGTAGAACCAGTGATCAGAGGCAGTAACCAAGTAAGGTAGGAGATAGTTTAAGGCCTATTTAATTCCTTTAACAATCTCAGAGGTAAGAATTTTCAGAAGGTAACTACAGACAACTTGTGAATTTTTCAGTATCTCAAGCACCAGAGGTAAGAAATGTATTCAGGTAATGGGGACTGTTCTACTAGGAATCCAGGAATGGTTTCTCTACCCCGTACTGAGGCAGAGGAGATAGTAAATGCACTGCTGGAGATGGTCAACAAGGTGGAGCTTCAGCAAGAATTTCTGACCGACTATAGTGCAAATGTCAAGCCAGAAACAATGAAGCAGTGTGAAGAGAGGAAGCAGAGAGTCATCCAGAACCATCCAGAAACAAATTACTTCTCAAAAGAATGATCAGGTTGTTTCAGACCAGATCAGCAGGGAGTGAGACAAGTATACTATCTTGCATTTGTATGCACAGAGGTGCTCCATGAATCTTACATTTTTACAATTCAGCCTACTATATGGCCATACGATGGAAAGGACCTTTGATTTCATTTTCTGCCAGCAGATGGCAAAATAAATTTCCATAAAGTTTGTTCTGGAATATGGCCTAATATTGTAACAGGGTTTGGAGCACTCAAGGAGATAGTTAACTATCATACAGTATGCTTTTATAAGTACTGCCAAAATCAGCCAACAAAGCAAGGTATGCTATTCAGTCATTGTCTCTAACCTCTGTAGCATGCAAATTGATTGCTGGAAAACTTACTCTTCTAAAAATGGTACATGCAGTATCAGTAACAGCAACAATCTCTAGTCAAAACACCTAGATGATCAGAAAAAACTTAATGAGGATGCACTTGTTCAACTCTAGTGTTCAGCAAAGTGCACCACATCCCTCAAAACAGATAACTTGCTACCATTCTGAGCATGTGACAGCTTTCTGAGTCACTCACCAAAGAAAAGACCTTAAATACAAAATAAATCCTCTAATCACTAAGAAATGGCAATGGATATATGCACACTCTCCACAGACCTCAATTCACACTATTATATTGAGAAAAAAGCTTCTCCAAAATAGCTCCTGGAACCAGAGTCACCATCTGGCAAATAGCCACAAGATGACATTATAAACACAATTCAGAAAGGAACTTCAGGCATAACTAGAAAAGGTATTTACTGGCTGTTGTTTCTTTGACAAAGGCTAGGCTCCTAGACTTACCAGTAGGCCAAACATCAAACTATGTCATGCCACCAGACTTGGCTGCTCAGATATGTACATCTGTAAATAATGTAACTATACACAAGAATTTATAAATGATCAGAAATGAGAATTTATATAAGATTAGAAATTGAAAAAGTACACAAATTATTAGATTTAAAACAGACTAGTCTGTAGAACAGTAAGAGTGTAACGCAACTTATCAACAGTAACTTATTCTAATTTGTAACAGACTACATAATTATACAGCACTATGCTTTATGTAGTATGTGCTACTGGATTAGTCTCACTTGACTGTTCTTTAAAAAGCTTCATTTGTATCATATCGCAGTCTATCCTATTGTATTTATTCTACTGTGCCTCTAAGCAAGATGTTCCCCTATTCAGTTCTCAGCCAGGGTACCTTTTGTATGAGAGTCTGCATGCCTTCCCTGCATTTGCATGATATTTCTCTGAGTACTCCAATTTCTAGGCACATTCCAAAGACATGCAGCCAGTCAGTTGGCTTCTTTGTGTGTGTGTGTGTGTGTGTGTGTGTGTGTGTGTGTGTGTGTGTGTGTGTGTTTATATATATGTACATGTGGCATGAAAGAAAGGCCTGGCAAGCTACTTCCAACCCCCTGCCTAATAAACTCCATGCATGGATTGATGTGGCTGCTCACATGGTTGCTATAGGAGTCTTCCCTGATTTGTAAACATGAATAGATGAATTATATACTATTGTATCAACCATTACCCAATTCATCTGTAAATAACAGGTCTTATAAATTCTGCCTTTGAGTCTGGATCACAGCTGAAAACATTCACTATCCAGTCCACCCACCCATTAAATAAAAATAAATGAATACAATAAACATGAGAACATGACTCAGACACAAAAACAGCAGACAGTCTGTTCTGACATCAGGACATAAGTCTAGGAGTATGCAGTTGAGCAGAAAGTGTTTGCTCTTAGGCATCTCTGAAAGTGCAGTCTTGAGGCAATAAGGGAACCTTTAACACCGTGGCTAAGGTGAAGTACATGAATTATGTAGTCAACTGGCTAGGCAGAAGGTAAATGTTCAGAATATCCCAGGTCAGTATATTGAGACCCTTCCATATGTTGAGACCATCCCATAACACTAAGTTCTAGGTACCTGCATTGACCAGAGAAATGGAACAAAGGATGATACCCTGTTAAACTTGCTGAAGCAGTCTCAGTCTGATACCACTCAGGATAACATAGCAGTCCACAGCAGTTATCATAGTGCTTGACTTCATGGCACAGAGGGATGGAGCCCTGATTGTGATCCTAGAGCTCTAGTAGCAGTCCCAACCAGGAATCTGGCAGGGAGGGAGAGGAATACAAGTCTGGGGATCTGCTCACCTCTCCAGAGAGGAAGGGATGGGTGGGATTTCAGTAGTCCCTGGTCTTGACCTGATCCTCATTAGTGATGTTATTTCCTAATATGAAAAAGACCAGTAGCCAAAGAGAGACAGATGTATACCATGTCAATTACAGATGAACCTATTACATAGTTGGGAGAGGTACAGCACCTGAAACTGCTGATCCAACCAAAAGGTTACTGGGAAGTACCATTGGCATGAGAAGCAATGGGAGGTTAGACTTTTTTACAGTGTTTAAAGGAAGGAGTCCATAAAGAAGGCCTTTGGAATAAAAAAAAACATATCTTCAGCAACCTTCCTGAAATTGATTCATGTCGTACTGACAGGATCAGGAGACTTTGCTCTTGCCTACATAAATGGTATTGCCATCTGCAGACCGACATGGAAGGAACACATTTAACCTATGTGCTATCAAGCACGCTTTAACGTGCTTTAGCGAGAATTAGCGCGGAGTTGCCACTAGAGCAGCATCGGGCAGCGCCGGTTAAACAAGGTTAAACTCTTTCTGGCTCCAGAAAGTCTGTTCTTCAATTTTTCCCTTAGAACTGCTCTGTTAGGAACCTAAACAGTTTACACCTTCACTAAAAAGTGCAGCACTTGTTCTAAATAGCTTTTTCTTCTCAAAAAGCTCAGCACTTGTCTTATAAGCATATCCCTTGTCTTATAAGCATTCTCTTTGCAAGTCAAGCACTCCTATATTATACAAATCTCTCACTAGCAAAACCCCCCAGGAGTGCCCACTTCCCTGCTAAGCCCACTACTTTTCTGTCTCATACCAACTCATAATTCTTTCTAGCATGTCGAAGAGTCAGATGCTGGCGTCCTCTCCTGCCCAGTTGGTGAATCTGGGAATTCTGAGACAATGTTACAATTGCCTCATGTACACGGACAACCCTCTCCTCCTCCCACGTAACACTAACACTTGTGAGAGATGCAGCTTTTTAGCCAGACTGGAGGCTGAGCTCTCTCAACTCAGTACTGGCAAGACCAGGCAGGAGGAGAAGGCAACTACACACACCACAATACCAGTCTCACATAACTCAACCACACCACTGAATCAAACACATAAACACACTAAGACATACTCGAGGCTCTGAGTAAAATTTACCTAAACAGCAGAGGCCTCCAAAGCAGACACCCAAGCAACTGCAAACTCAATACACCACACAAACAACACATAAACAACAAAATCAGTGTGCAAAGCAGTCACTGCCCTTAAGGCCAAATGCAACACCAAACATACTTGTCATAGGTGACTCCATAGTCAGACACACTGACGTCCGCCACCAGACTGAGTAAGGAGAAGGTCACAGTAAGCTGCCTGTCGGGCGCTAGAATCTGCCACATAACGCAAGCACTCAGGTCTCTCAACAGCAGGTACAAGTACGACTCAGTCATTGTCCACGCTGGTGTCAACGACCTGAGACATACCTCCTTGGACTACATGAAAAGAGACATTGAGGAGCTCTCTGATTATGTAGCCCAGGCAGGTATGACCCTGACCTTGAGCAGTATCCTACCTTCACCTAGAATGATGCCACAATACAGTGATAAGATGATCATCTTTAATAATTGGCTTAAATTCTGGTGTCATTCAAAGGGGATCCAATGTCTGTCTGCCTGGGATGACACGCTGGACAAGCCACGCTGCTTCGCAAGGGACGGCTTGCACCTGTCACCCCTAGGCTTCCGGATATTGGCAAAGGCTCTTGCCACCCCCATAGTGCCTTTTTTAGGCAAGGCTCAAATTCTAAACCTACCACCCTAGAACACAAAAAGGAAAAAACTAAGGGTAATGCTGCTCAATGCCAGAAGTCTCAATCTCAAGATGCACGCACTCGAGGCCCTTCTCAGTATGGAGAACATTGATGTCTGTGCTGTGACAGAAACCTGGTTCAAGGCTTCTGAGAGCACCCCAGCACTATCAGGTTTCACCTCATATCATGCGTTCCGGCCCCAAAATCCGGACAACACCAAGAAAGGAGGGGTGTCCATATTCATAAAGGACACCCACACCTCAAGGTTGGTGGCAACGCACGATGCATCGGAGACCATCCAGGTGCAATTAACCATAGGCAAGACTGCTCTGCAATTTGTAGCATGTTACATGCCACCCTCTCAAACTCAGGAACCTCACATGGCCTTCCTGAAAACATTGGAGGATAAATGTATCTCCAAACACCATCATACTAGGTGACTTCAACTACCCTAATATAGACTGGGAACACTACTCAAGCCCAAACACTCTAGCCCAAAGGTTCCTGGAGTTCATAAACTCAAATGCCATGGAACAACTAGTCACCATCCCCACAAGAGGAGAAAACATACTTGATCTCATCATCACGAACATGGGATCACAATGTTTAACACCGGAAGTATACCCCTCACTGGTGAGATCAGATCATAAACTAATCTCGCTGGAGGTCCTCATCCCGCGCCCACCTGAAATAAAAAAGACCACAGTGAAAAACTTCTCAAAAGCCGACTTCACACTTCTAAAAACTAGTGTGGTCTCCTTTAAGGCCCCTGAGCCAGCGGTAAACATTACTCAAACCGCTGAATCACTTACAAATGCCTTCTACCAGCACCTACAGGACTGCATGGATCAGGCAATCCCAAACAAAACTAAGACTCTTTGTACCAAAGGCAAGCGTCCAGTCTGGTGGACCCCAGCCATAAACAAGCTCTACAACAAAAGGAGGAAGCTACTACAAGATAGAGCAAAATCCTTGAAAGGTAAGACACCTTTGATCATTATAAGTAAAAACTAAGAGCTCTCATAAAATCATCCAAGGCAAATTTTGAGAGAAAAATCGCCAAGGACTCAAAAGACAATCATAAGGCCTTCTTTAGCTATGTTAGAAACCTAGGAGGAAACTCCCAGATATGCTCAGAATTAGTTCAAAATGATGTGAAGATTATTGAACCTACACACATTGCCAACATACTGGCTGACAGGTTCAGTGCAAACTCCCAAAAGGAGAGATATCTATACCAGAGGATTGTAGCCCCCCAAACATCTCCAACACCCAGGTAAGAACTGCTCTCTCCAAGGCAAAAAACACAGCATCCATGGGACCGGATGGTGTCCCCGGCTGTGTGCTCCACGAACTCAATGAGGAATTAAACCCGCAGTTAGGACAGCTGTTTAATCTTAGCCTCACCTCAGGATATGTACCCAAGGAGTGGCGCACGGCGACTGTGGTCCCACTTCACAAGGGTGGTGCCTCCACCGACCCTGGAAATTACCATCCCATTAGCTTGACAAGCCTTATCTGCAAAGCCATGGAGAGGATCATAATGGAACTCATAAATAAAGACATAGGGAACTTGCAGACTTCGGATCCAACCCAGTTTGGCTTTGTCAAAGGCAGATCATGCCTTTTAAACTTGGTTGACTTTTTCGAGACAGTCACCAAGGCCATTGATGAGGGAAAGGCAGTCCATACAGCCTACCTCGACCTGGCAAAGGCCTTCGACACAATACCCCACTCAGGTATCATCGAAAAACTCATCAGCTTGAATGTAAACCCATACATCACAAGATGGGTTGCAAACTGGCTAAGTGACAGAACCCACAGGGTCAGAGTTGCTGGAGCCATGTCAGACTCAAAGCCTGTCACAAGTGGTGTCCCACAGGGCTCAGTCCTGGGTCCACTCTTGTTCAGCATCTACTTTTCTGAAGTACAAGCAAACACAGGAGGGTTATGGCTGACAAAGTTTGCAGATGACTGCAAACTGGGCCATAGTTGAAAACACATCTGACACAGATATCCTTCAGAAGGGCCTCACAGAAACGGATAACTGGTGCCAGAGCCATGGCCTAAAGTTAAACGCCAAGAAATGCATAGTCATACCCTTTGGGAAAAACAAGGTTACCCCTAGCTACCATATAGGTGGCAATCCACTGAGCACAGAAGAAGTCATCAGGGATCTGGGGACCCAGGTTGACAGTAGCCTTCGCTTGACACTCATGTTGCTAAAGTAGTTAGGAAAACCTTCTACATTGCCCACCTGATCATAAAGGTATTCACATCTAGATCAAGGGAGGTCATCGTCCCCCTGTACTCATCACTCATTAGACCTATGATTGAGTACAATGCCCCATTCGGAATGTATCTGACCCGACACCTGCAGCAGTTGGAAAGGCCCCAAAAGTTCCTCACCAAAAGGATAAAGGGTCTCAAAAATATGTCTTATGCTGCCCGACTGAAAGAACTCCAGCTCTATTCAGTCTCATACCGCTTGCTCAGAGGTGACCTGTGCCTGACATATAAGGCCATGTCAAACCCAGATTTGATGAATATGCTTCACCTCAAAAATCTAGATCCCTCAGAACCACAAGGGCGGAGACTTAAACCTTGACACGGTTATTAATAGAACGTGCTGGAGGGACAGATTCATCACCCAGAGACTCCCTATGCTGTGGAACAAAATCCCGGTACATGTGAGGCAGAGCACCTCGCTGACCTTGTTCAAGAGGAATCTTGACCAATGGATGGGAGATCGCAGATATACCCCAAGGATTACTTCAGTGTCACTGCTTGACAGAGGCACAGCAAAATAATAGGCATAGTTTTATTCAAACTAAAGGGGTGGCGAAAGCCACATAACTATGGGCTAGGCTTATAAATGCCCTTGGGCAGATAGCCTAGTATGAACCTATGAACCTATGAACCTATGATCAAATGTATTTGTTTACAAACTCATAAGCAAATTCTTCTGATGTGGAGACATCCACTATTGACTCAGGGTTCAATTGCAGATATTGTACTAAAAAGTGCATACCTCATGGAATTAGCACCTTGAAAGACAATGTTTATCAAAATATCCCACCTAGAAATAATTTATAAATTTGGTAGTTGGCAAGGTGCTAGTGAATAAACAATAACAGCTAACAGCAAGTAGTAAGTTACATCAACTAACAAAAACCACAGCAAATAATAATCAAAAGGACAACCCAAATAAAATGGTCTTACCACCAGAATATTCTTGTAGTTTAAAATGCATGACCAGGGTCATCTTAACCTTGAACTATTACTGCTATCAATATATGATAATATATCAGTCCAAAGATTGCAAACCAAACCATCAATCCACCTAATGGGCCAGACCAGAAACACCATTCCAACATGACTTCATTACTCTGGCTAGGTCCCTTTACAGTCCAATCAGTTGGAAAAGCCCATGACCAAAAGGAGCTCAGGATTTTTGCAGTTTGTTGTAATATGCGTTGTTGTTATTATTGAAATATGCAGTATCTCAGTCTGAATGTATCACTCTCAGTTATGATAGCCAGAAACTTGACCTGTAAAAAAAAGCATACGTAACTAAGTACTTGGACATTTGCCAAATAAGAAATACAGTTTTGTAAATACTCCCATAAACTTTGATCTGGGTTGCACTTCCAAAAGTTATGCATCAGGTCTATTTTAACATACCACACTGTATGTTTGGTTTTTCAACTGAAAAATTTTGAAATAAAGCATTTTGGATTGCCAAGTATCCTTTATAGAAAAAAAAATGTATTCTCAAAGCTCTGAGACCATACTTTAAGTTTTCTGATAAGGCCTACTACATGAGGTACAGACTTCTCTTGATAGAAGGATCCAATGATTTGAAAAACTCATGGTTTGTTTCTGCTTCCCAGACTATTTTGCTAATGAATAGAATAAAGTTTTTTTTTTTTCAAAGTTTAGTAGAACTGCCAGTGCAGGTTCTTGAACCTTAAAAAAAACTTTCACATATAACTGAGCCGTGTGAAGATGATCTGCACTCAATCTTATAGAAACAAACCATTCCTGAGATAGTAAAATAAGGTACTAAAGTAGCCTTTACAAATACTCTATTGTGCTAATACTTTTGCGTACACTTTAACATTCATATTTGGTAAAGAAATGAGTCTATAATTGTGACATCATTAGGGCCTTTACCTAGTTTAGGATACTTGTGGAAATGTTAAAGGTCGGGTTAATATTACAAAACCTTTGACATGAACAAAAAAGCATTTTTCTAGGTTCATACTAGACCATTGATCTGTGTAGAGCTTAAGAAGCCTGGCATTTTTTTCCACGGGGTACACAAACAGAGGGCTTAATGTGATATGAATTCATGACCCCTAATTTAGTAGACAAGTGCTCTAAACTCTGAACTACAAACACTTTTAGGCCAGGAGAGTCAGCAAATTCATGGATTTCAGAAAAAAAATTGTCTCACAGCCATTTGGTCCTGGATTATTTGCCCCTAGGGAATAATAAAATGTTTTCCTAACTTCATTCAAAGTATCAAAGGTCTTCAGGCATGCTCAGTGAAATGCTGATACATAGGGAAAATTAGCAAATTCAAAAAACTCTTAAAGATTCATTGACAAGTTTTTTCCTGTTTCTGAATAAAGTTTCTCATTGTAATCTTGAAAGACCATGCTAACACCTTTATTTGAAGTTATTTTTATCCCCTTTCCCTTTTGTATGAATACAGCTGTAAGTGATTGCTGTGACCTGTGTTTGAAACTATATGCTAAGAGCTTGATCACCTTATACTGCAGCCCCAAATCACATCCACTTTCATGAAATATAGCTTTGATTTCACCAGTTTCTTAATGACAGGTGTTTTATGTAGTGACTTACAGTTCTTAATGCAATACTTGACTATAAATCTGACTCTTTTATATTGGTCCCATGCTTGACCGACCTGTTACTCCCAGTCATACCCCTCAACCTCTTAGAGCAAGAAATCTGGACAAAGTCATACATAAAAGTAGGACAAGGGGCCAAAATTAGGGGCAATTTTTAGCATACCTCTTAACTCTACTGATTTTCACAGTATGTCCAGATTTTTACCTTATATTTTTGGTCCATTTTTCATAAAATTGCGGGTTTCTGGCAACTCATTAAAGGTTGAAGTTAGAAAATAATGATAGACATTTGAGTTTCAGACGTCACACCCTTCAGAAAATTCATGCTAATGAAAAACCTGTTATTGTATCAGCTTTCTGAGTTTGTACGAGCAGTAAGTCCCAGTACTGGATGTTCCTATTTAGATTTTCTAGCATCATAGGCTTGACATTTTTACATAACTTCTTGAACTCTAAGGGAGTCCTACTAAATCTGGATGGGAATGCTGTTCAATAGATTAACCCTTAAAAATGTTTGATCACTTTCTCCAGAAACGAGATTAACTCAGTGTCTAACTTCCATTGACAGGCTACCCCCTTAATAGACAGATCTGTGACCACCTCATGATCTTTGAGAAGAGTAATAAGGATATTTGCACTAGCTAAATCTGCAACTAGGCACCTTGAGATTAGAAAAAAAAACAATCAGTTCTCCTAGTAGATATAACATCTGAAGTTCAAAAATTGCAAAGATCATCACGTGGTTCAATTCTCTCCAAGTATCAGTTATAATTATCTTCTGAGTTTTAGCATGCTTCTCTCATGAGAGGCCTGTCCTGGTCCTCAAAGAATTCATTGACACATTAAATTTACATGCTAATCAAACCTAAGTAATCCCTCCAGTCATAATTTCTACTTGTTCCCCCCAAAAAAATAGCAAAAATATTGAGATTGTCTGAATTAGCACAGTGTAATGAAAGTAGCACAATTAAGCCTGTAGGTATTTTAAACTTCCCCAGAACTCACCTTCCATTTTATACAGATTTGTCCATTACAAATACATACTCTTGCTTTAATTTATTCACTTAAGCTGTGTAGCAGTATTCCATCTCACCACTTATTTAATGTTGATGAAATGTATATTTGGCCACTTTACTTTTTAAATCAATTCTTAAAGGCATTCCTTTTGGTGGGGAAATAAAACCTCTTACATTAAATGAAGAAAAGTTAACTATGTGACAGCATTAATAACACACCACACAAAAACTGTAACAATTTACTTTTTCAGACCAGTGCAGTGACCAAGCACCAGGTCAGTGCAATTAACAGTTTAAACATCCTGTGAAATAGTGTTTTCAATATTTCTGTCATCATAACCAATTGATTCCACCAAACAGTGAACTACAGCTTTTCAAGCACAGTATAGTCAGCAACATCATAACTCAGTGTAGCAGAGAGTGTATTTAATTAGGAGAGTGATTGCAAATGACCTCAAACACAAAATGAGTACACTCACTCCTTTGTTGTCTTAGGGAACCTGGCATTTTTTCCTTGTCTTGCTGCTGATTAAGATACTTTTTAATAGTTGTAACTTTAGGTCGTGGATTGGAGCCTGGATTCCTTCCAGGTAATGTTCCCTTCCAGCTTCCTCCTCAACAATATCTTCTATCTGTGTGGCAATACTTGCTATTATACCATGACCCCCCATTAATATTCCAAAATGTGCCCGCTGATTGGCCAGCGTGCACGTAGTAAATCAACTTATACTAATGGAAAAAGGTCCAGTCGCCCAGACTTTTTCCATTAGTATAAGTCTCTTTTAAAACACTATCTCGCTATGTTAAAATAGTTTAACATAGCGACACAGGTTAAAAAAAGCAACGGAGATCTCCGTTGCTTTTTTTAAAGCTGTCTCGCTATGTTAAACTCCTTTAACATAGCGACACAGTGTGTAAAAAGCATTGGAGATCTTGCTTTCTCCGTTGCTTTTTTTTTAAACCTGTCTCGCTATGTTAAATGGGTTTAACATAGCGAGACAGCTTTAAAATAAGCAACAAAGATCTCCGTTGCTTATTTTAAAGCTGTCTCGCTATGTTAAACCCATTTAACATAGCGAGACAGGTGTAAAAAAAAAAGCAACGGAGAAAGCAAGATCTCCGTTGCTTTTTACTGTTTCGCTTATTTTAAAGGTGTCTCGCTATGTTAAACCCATTTAACATAGCAAAACAGTAAAAAGCAATGGAGATCTTGCTTTCTCCGTTGCTTTTGGCCACAGCTCTGATGTACTGCGTAGGCATGCGCAGTACATCAGAACTGCCGTGGATACCAGACAGCTGCGGAAGGGCAGCAAAGAGGCATTATACAATGCCATTATTTAAGAAAAGTAATTATTTATTTTCTTAAATAATGTCATAGTATAATAGCAATAACCCACTTCTGGGTGTGGGTAATGCGGGGTTTACCCACGGTTGTCTTTGTAAATCCCGCATTACCCACACCCAGGCGTGGGTTATTGCTATAATAATTCAAAAACGTTTTCTATTTGTAGATCCCAGGTAAAAATTGCCTAAGAGTTTTGTCAAGCAGACTTCTTTGCTTTGGATCTGACTGCAGTCTGCACTGGTGAGTGTAGGCACTGGGGGGGGGGGAGTTGCTCACCCTAGCAAGTATTCATTTATATATTTATTTATTTATCTTTGTTTATTGGAAAAGTCCGACTGGGTAGCACCCATTTTCAGGGGGAGAAAAGCTCCATTTGCTTACATAGCATTATACTAAGTTCCAGTTAAACACAGAGTAGTTGCATTTCTATTTACATTTATACACAAGCAGTAGTTACATTTAGACATTTGTAAGATTTTACAGAGGTGGAAGTTACTAAAGAGAAATTTTTAATGGAACACATTTTCCTGGATCTGCAATCATTTTGGACCAATGAATGGCACCAGACAATGTATTTGGCATAATCACCCTAATAACAAGACCAGGAAAAAATGCCAGGCTTCTTGAGACAACGAAGTAAGGGGACTCATTTTATGTGCAAGGCTACCTGCAATCACTGACCTAATTAAATACTTGCTCTCACAATACATTTTTCTTACAGGAACAACACGATGCTAGGAAGGCACGAATATAGTTCTTCCATTTAATAAGTTCATCTAATTATCATTCTAGAAGATAGCCCATTTCTGCTACAGAGATTGTACAGACACAATTGGTTTCCATCACAAGGTCCTAAAAAGAGTTTAACAAGACAAGCCCTCAAAAGAAAGGGCCTTCTCTCTTTAGTTGCTCTCAGCTGTCTCACTTCAAAGTAGTTTAACACTCTAAATTTCTAAATATATTATACTTTGGTGGTCCCAATTAAATCTTTAAGTATCAATACACTGTGGGTTATTTCCAGTGCTAGAAGCTGCTAACAGATTCCCTGAATATGTTGCTCCTCCAGAAGCAGATATACATTTTCTGTCTTAAATTCCTCATTAAGCTCTATGAGTATCAAATTATTTCAGTAACACAAGCTCTCTAGTTCAACTATCTTTTGCCAGTTCTTAAACAGCTGCTTGTGATGTTAATGGATGGTAGGCAGATTGTCTTGCATCTATGTAGGCTACATTTTATCTGTTTTTTTTTCCAAAAAGGTAGGGCTTTTGGTACAATTATCAGTAACTTTTTTGCAGGATTTAAGGAGTACTAATTCAGGATGTCTATTTAGTCCTCCAAGCTACTCACTGGCTGTGCCAATTTGCCACACCCTTCAGCTTCGGTAATGGTCTCTGTTTAAAAACATATATTCAGACTTCAGTTCATAGAAAATTATGTCAATTGCTACATTAATATCTTGCATGTTCGCTAGATGTAGAAGTTATCATTAGTGGAGCTGATTCAAGTAAGAAGTGCATTGATATGCAAGTGGTCCAAGGAAGATCTATTCATCAAACAACTGATATGATCTCTCAAAATATTTAACATGTTAGGCACACAATAAGCAGATTTAGAAGGGAAGGCTTGAAAGTCAAGGCAGTGAAGTTCTAAGTGGGGGTGAAATTTTTTTTTTCACTTTGGGCATTTGGTGGTTAATGGCAAAATCACAGCAGAGCCTATCCAGGTGTAGGATATTTCTGACATACCGTGACACCGAAATGGCAGTGGTAAAAGCTTTTGAAACCTGGCATAGAGGAATATTTAGCCAACAAAGGTAGTTTGGTTTTATGAGCTAACTTTTTTAAGAACGTGAGAAATACCTTATGTAACTCCACTGCACTGTTATGTCCTGCCAGCTGTTGGGAATTTATTTTACAAGGTTGATACTTGACCAGATAGTTTGATGGCAGTGCTCAGAAAGGGATCTCTGGAGGCAGAAAAACACCTTACATTGTATCTGAACAGAAAGTTGCCGCCAAGGAAAAGAACCCTTCCAGTTGTGGTAAAACATGTCTCCTGGTGTTAGTACATACCTTTCAAAAGCTTTTGTGAAATGCAAGGCTGCAGTTTCATGAAATAAATAAAGGTTGGGAAAACAAATATTTTAACTGCAGCAAAAAGGATAAACAGGATATAATAATTACTTCACTAAAAGATGCCCAAGGTAATCAACAAAATGCACACCTGGTATTCTAGTAATGACCTCAGATTTATGTCAATAAATAAAGTATCATGAGACTTGGCCAAAAGGGTATAAATTACAGTAACAAAATAAAAGATCAAATGATAAAAAAAAATGATGCCATCATTAAAGAGCTGAGTACATGGTAGATGGCCATTTAAGCTTTGAATATCGTATACTTACCAAAGTCATGAAAGCATACTTTGCAGCCCATCTAATTCTAAACCCTATGTCTAATCCTGTCAGAATGACCATTATACCAACTTATACTTCATCGATACGACCCATAATTGAATACAACATTTTGTTTTGTTGCCTTAAAGCAACCCATCCGAAAAAGACTCAGAAAAATACAATGATTTATTACTAGGAAACCTGTGTGTTTGGAGAACTTGATCTGCTCAGAAAGGCTACAGCAACTATGATTATATTCTTTTTTCTCATGGGATCAATTTGACCTCTGACTGGTCTATAAGTTATTATTTAATCCAGTTATCATTGAAACCTATCCCTTGCATCCACTGATGGAGAAATTAACGCCAGTCTGGGGAATCTAATATTGAAAATAATTATCAACAGCAGAGAAAAGTGACAGATACATTATACATTGCCTTCCCCTTACTTTCAGGAGAAGGTACTCTTGCACTACTTCAACTATATTTTATATTTGAAAAAGCAAAGTAGCTTTATTGGTTTTTGATTGAAAGTGTTGCTATAATGCTGAGAGAAATATTCTAAATAAAACCACAAATGTGTACATTTCACATATCCAGATACATTCAGTTGTTTTCCTTTTTTTAGGATAGTAAAACTGTTTAATTGAAGAAAAAAGGAAACAGACATTTTATTTTGTTAAGCATTCTGAGTGAATAACGCATGTAAAGATTTCAAAGTATATTTATTTATTCATTTGCATTTGGTTACTGGGAAGGTACGACTGAGTCATGCAAGAATTCATTTCAGTGGCGACACAGTTTGAAAAGCTCCGAAAATATAGTTAGTGAGATAAAAAAACATATCAAGTGATGAGAGCAGACGTTTTATAAGTATAAACAATATTTGAAGTACAGGGATTACAGATTCAAGAGACTTGTTGTCTGGGTGTGTGTGACAACTGGCAGTTATCAAAGAAGGAAGCACCAAAAAAGAGAGATTGTAGTGAGGAAGGAAGTAACCAAGCTATTTAATATAGGTTACATATAATCACATACAGCAATTAAGGTACATTGTAGGAGCCAAATATATTTCAGTGCAATAGTAAAGAAGTTGCTGAAACAAAATGCACCACCCTATCTTCTTTTCCTCCAAGATGATATTGGTTACTTCTCTTTAAAATGCTAAATTACATCATTTCCAAATACAATATGGTTAACAAAATAACACATAACACAAGCACTCAGGTCACTCCAAGGCAAGTACAAATATGATGCAGTCATTGTCCATGCTGGTGTATATGACCTGAGACGTACCTCCCTGGACTACATAAAAAGAGACATAGAGGAGCTCTCTGAGCATGTAGCCCAGGCCGGTATGACCCTGACCTTGAGTAGCATCTTACCCTCACCAAGAATGATGCCACAATATGAAGACAAGATGATCAATTTCAACAATTGGCTTAAGTATTGGTGTCATTCAAAGGGGATCAAATGCCTGTCAGCCTAGAATGACATGCTCGACAAGCCACGATGCTTCGCTAGAGATGGCTTGCACCTGTCACCCCTGGGCTTTCAGATATTGGCAAAGGCTCTTGCTACCCCCATAGTGCCTTTTTTAGGCAAGGCTCAAAAGACAAACCCACCCCCATAGGTATCACAAGGGATAAGAAACTAAGAGTAATGCTACTCAATGCCAGAAGTCTAAACCTCAAGATGCACGCACTTGAAACTCTCCTTATCATGGAGAACATCGATATCTGTGCAGTAACAGAAACCTGGTTCAAGGCACCCAAGAGCACCCCAGCACTACCAGGTTATACCTCACACCATGCTTTTTGGCCCCAAAACTTGGACCATACCACAAAAGGAGGGGGAGTATCAATATTCGTCAAAGATACCCACACCTCCTGGTTGGTGGCACAGCACGAGGCATCAGAGACTATCCATGTGCAATTAACAGTGGGTAAAACTGCCTTCCAGTATATAGCCTGCTACAGACCACCCTCCCAAACCCAGGAACCCCACTCGGCCTTCCTGAGAACACTGGAAAATATGAAGGTCTCTCCAAACACCATTATATTGGGCGACTTCAATTACCCAAACATAAACTGGGAGCATTACTCTAGCTCCAACACCCTAGCCCAAAGGTTCCTAGAATTTATAAACTCAAATGCTATGGAACAACTTGTTACCACTCCCACAAGAGGGGAAAACATACTGGACCTGATCATCATCAGCATGGGGACTCTATGCTCCAGACCAGAAGTGTATCCCTCATTGGTAAGATCAGACCTTAAACTAATCTCACTGGATATTCACATCCCGACTCCACCCCCTGCCCTGAAAAGCACAGTGAAAAATTTCTCTAAAGCAAATTTCACACTCCTCAAAACCAAGGTGGAATCCTTCAAAGACCCCGGGCCTGTGGAAAATACGGCCAAGACCGCAGAATCCTTTATAAACGCATTCTATGAACACCTTCAGGAATGCATGAATCATGCAATCCCAAATAAAACCAAGACCCAATCCTCCAAAGGCAGACGGCCTGTCTGGTTGACCCCAGCCATAAACAAACTATACAATAGAAGGAGGAAGCTACTACATGATAGAGCAAAATCCCAAAAAGGCAAGGCATCTCTGATCAGTATTAGCAAAAAACTACGGGTACTCATAAAATCGTCTAAGGCCAGCTTCAAGAGAAAGATTGCACAGGACACTAAGGATAATCACAAGGCGTTCTTTAGTTATGTTAGGAAACTGGGTGGGAATTCCCAGATATGCTCAGAATTAGTCCAAAATGACAAAAAATACACACTGAACCCACAGACATTGCCAACATCCTAGCTGACAGGTTCAGCGCAAACTTCCCTCCCCCTTCCCCAGCAAAAGGGCAAATATCTATCCCAGCAGAGTGCTGCCCCCCTGACATCTCAGATGCTCAGGTAAGAGCTGCCCTCTCCAAAGCAAAAAACACAGCATCAATGGGACCAGACTGCATCCCAGGCTGCGTCCTACATGAACTCCAAGAAGAGCTAAACCCAAACATAAAACTACTGTTCAATCTCAGCCTTACTACAGGATATGTACCCACAGAGTGGCGTACAGCAACAGTGGTCCCTCTCCACAAAGGTGGTGCCTCAACAGATCCTGGAAACTATCGCCCCATAAGCCTGACTAGCTTGGTCTGCAAAGCTATGGAAAGGATCATCATGGACCTCATAAATAAATATATTGGGGACCTACAGACACTGGATCCTACCCAGTTCGGCTTTGTTAAGGGCAGATACTGCCTCTTAAACCTGGTTGATTTCTTTGAAACAGTCACTAAGGCCATCGACGAGGGGAAGGTGGTCCACACAGCCTACCTGGACCTCGCAAAAGCCTTTGATACAATACCCCACTCGGGAATTATAGATAAGCTCACCAGCTTAAATATAAACCCCTATGTCACTAGATGGGTTGCAAACTGGCTCAAGGACAGAACCCACATGGTTAGAATTGCTGGAGCCATGTCAGACTCCAAACCAGTTACAAGTGGCGTCCCACAAAGCTCAGTCCTGGGACCTCTCTTGTTTGGTATATATTTCTCGGAGGTACAGGCCAACACGGAAGGACTGTGGCTGACCAAGTTCGCAGATGACTGCAAACTGGGCGCCATAATCAACTCTCCAGCCGACACAAGCATCCTCCAAAAGGGCCTCATAGAAACAGACAACTGGTGCCACAGCCATGGCCTCAAGCTAAACGCCAAAAAGTGTATAGTCATCCCCTTTGGCAAAAACAAAGTGCCCACAAATTACCACATAGGTGGTAATCCATTAATTACAGAAGAAGTAATTAGGGACTTGGGGACCCAAGTTGATAGCAATCTCTCATTTGACAACCACGTGGCCAAAGTGGTTAGAAAAACATTTTATATAGCCCACCTAATCATGAAGGGATTCACATCTAGATCAGGGGAGGTCATTGTGCCTCTTTACTCATCCCTCATCAGGCCCATAATTGAGTACAATGCCCCTTTTGGGATGTACCTTACCAGACATCTGCAGCAACTGGAAAGACCCCAAAAGTACCTCACCAAGAGGATCAAAGGGCTCAAACAGATGCCATATGCTTAAGAAACTCCAGCTCTACTCAGTGGCATACCGCCTGCTCAGAGGCAATCTGTGCCTGACGTATAAAGCCATGTCCAACCCGGAATTAATGGACATGCTGCACCTCAGAAAATCCAAATCCCATCGAGCTATGCACTCGAGAGACTTGAACCTCAGCACTGAAATAAATGGGACATGCTGGAGGGACAGATTCGTAACCCAGAGGCTCCCTTCACTCTGGAATAAAATCCCTGTCCAGGTTAGGCAGAGTCCCTCAATGACTCTCTTCAAGAGGAATCTTGATGAGTGGATGGGAGATCGTAGGTTTACCTCGGGTATCACTTCTGTGTCACTGTTAGACAGAGGCACAGTATACTAACCTCGAAAAAGGGCATAGCAAAATTAATTTAAAATGGGTGGCGAAAGCCAAACACACTCTGGCTAGGCTTATAAATGCCCTAGGGCAGATAGCCTAGTATGAACCTATGAACCTATGAAATAAATGTCTGGTTTAGTGGATATTTGACAGAAATGGTTGGTAAATAGGATGAATTACAATGTAGCAAAGTATGCGATTTACAATAGTTAATATGCAGATATGGCTCTTCTATGAAGTATTTTACAACAGGTTATGAATCAATGACTGGTCTGCTGTTTGCACATTTTGTTCCATTGGTTTACATTGGCTCCAGCCAGCTGTGATAAAGATATAGTATGCATCCTATGTCTTATGTTAACAATTTTTGATATTGCCCCTTTATATCTTTTTTAGATAGCTGATAGCAGGGCTGCAGTGAAAAGCACGGCTCTTTGGGTAAAACTATCTTATTACAAGTGATTGAGTGGTAGGCATTCAGTTATCAAAATTATGTCTGCAGAACAAAGATTTCTGTTCCACTGATAGACCTTCGAGAGTACTTGGGTACTGCTGTGCTTATTAATCATTTTGCAGTCTGTAGAACTGAACTGCTTAAGTACACAGAATGGTGAAACTGAAGCAAGCAGCACTCACTGCGTGCTGTGTCTTGCATAAACAACTGCGTTCATTTTGTCCTTATTCCTCAGTGAGACTAGTTACATTTATTTCATCACAGATGTGCTGTTCAGTGGTTTAGTTCAAGTGAGCGGTGCTTCACTTAAGAGATGTATTTATACCCATGTGAACATATCAAAAATTAAAAAAATGAAACACGGAGTTGTCTCCGCACCACACTGCACTTCTGTAAACGTCTTCATAC
Source organism: Protopterus annectens (assembly GCF_019279795.1). Taxonomy (NCBI): domain Eukaryota; kingdom Metazoa; phylum Chordata; order Ceratodontiformes; family Protopteridae; genus Protopterus; species Protopterus annectens. Next base: position 1,441,121,967 of record NC_056731.1, read on the forward strand.
CTGCACTATCCCTGACATCACTGAAACCTCTGCTTTTGTCTTGCACTGTACTATTCCCTCCAGCAGTGCAGTCTGGGGCCTTACCTATCAATCTGTGAAGTAATATTTTAACTTGTGTACTGGTAGAGAACACTATAGTATCTAAAGTCCTGACAGAGTAATAACTTTATGAGATCTGTCTTGAAATTTAAAACAGATTTTTGCCCTATAACATTAAGAAATCAAGCACATTTACTCTTGAGTTATACAATAGAAGATGACCCCCAACAGGTATTTACAATAAGCTGCCAACAAGTTTTATTAGTTCTGAAGAAGTTCTGATGTAGAATGAAAGCATTTAACTTCAGTTTTATTGAGTAAATATACTTTCCTGAGGCACTGGTGGGTCTACTGAAGTTTCATTTTGTGAACATTTTCTTCAGCTAAGTTGAAACATCTGTATTATATCTCCCACCAAAATCTCCCCATCTCTTCTACCCTTTCTTTATCTTTATACTATTCCTTTTAGTGCAAATGATTAATAGTAACATCATTCCTATAATGCTGGGCTTGAGACCATCATTCTTTGCCTACTGTGTGAGAAGGGTGCAAGTCATTTAATCAGACAGTACACAAAACAACAATG